>NC_067240.1:2632500-2732500 GCF_019924925.1 Ctenopharyngodon idella | reverse complement strand
TACAGGCCTGGAAATCACAGTCTTAAAATGTTTTAAAATCCAGATTTTGGATACATGGAGAGAATTCAAACGGTCAGGGTTAGTAGTGGATACTGAGACAAAAAAAAAAAAAAAAAAAATTACTTGATTTTTCCTGCATAATCCAAGAAAATTCTTATTTAATATGTGAATAATTCCTCAACTCTTGAAATCTTTATCCCCCCACCCTCAAATAAATGCTAGTAAAGTGTAGAACACAATCTCTTCCAGTGTCTATAAACAGACGTCAGACACTGACAGTTGTAATGCGTTTACACCAGCGTGTGGTTTCAGACGAGCTGTACGTTCTTTTGGACCCGTCTGCAGTGTCTGTGTTGGTCTGGTTGCCGGGTAACTCAACACTGAGAGGACAGACATCATCGCTCTCTCAGGCACAATTACTGGAGGTAAAATCCCCACCATGATCTCACACAAAACCTCGGCACTCAAACGCACCTTTCTGAACTGGGAAACAACTAGGAAAGTAGATTACTACATTTTTACATTAATAATCATAATAATTAATATAATAATTCTACAAAGACATTTTTTAACACATTGCTATGCAGTTGCTACCATGCTGTGAGTGGTTGCCAGGATGTTGCTATGCAGTTGCTATGGTATCCTAGGTGGGTATTCTGGGTATGGTATTCTTGTTGGCCACCAGGGAGTTGCTATGTGGTTGCTAGGCTGTTCTGGTTGTCAGCAGGGAGTTACTAATCATTTGCGAGACTTGTTTCGTTTTGTTTTACCTGGCAGTTACTAGGCTGTTTTGGTTTCTCACCAGGGGGTTACTATGCAGCTGCTAGGCTGTTCTGACTGGTCACCAGGGAGTAACTATGTGGCTGCTAGGCAGTTTTGGTTTGTCACCAAGGAGTTGCTATGCAGTTGCCAGGCTGTTCTAGTTGGTCACCAGGGAGTTGTTAGGCAGTTGCTAGGGTATCCTGGGTGGTTTCCAGAATGTTACTATATGGTTGCTAGCCTGTTCTAGTTGGTCACCAGGGAGTTGTTAGGCAGTTGCTAGGGTATCCTGGGTGGTTTCCAGAATGTTACTATATGGTTGCTAGCCTGTTCTAGTGGTCACAAGCGAGTTTCCATGCAGTTGCTAGGCTGTTCTAGTTGGTCACCAGGGAGTTGTTATGCAGTTGCTAGGGTATCCTGGGTGGTTTCCAGAATGTTACTATATGGTTGCTAGCCTGTTCTGGCGGTCACCAGGGAGTTGCTATGCGGTTGCTAGGATGTTCTGGTTTGTCACCACTGAGTTACTATGCAGTTGCTTGGCTATTCTGCTTGGTCACCAGGGAGTTGCTATGAGGTTGATTTGCTGTTCTGCTAGGTCACCAGGGAATTGATATGCAATTGCTTGGCTGTTCTAGTTGGTCACCAGGGAGTTGCTATGAGGTTGTTTGGCTGTTTGCTTGGTCACTAGGGAGTTGCTATGAGGTTGCTTGGCTGTTCTGGTTTGTCACCAGGGAGTTTCTATGCAGTTGCTTGGCTGTTCTGCTCGGTCACCGGGGAGTTGCTATGAGGTTGATTTGCTGTTCTGCTTGGTCACCAGAGAGTTGCTATGCGGTTGCTAGGATCCTCTGGTTTGTCACCAGGGAGTTACTATGTAGTTGCTAGGCTGTTCTGCTTGGTCACCAGGGAGTTGCTATGAGGTTGATTTGCTGTTCTGCTAGGTCACCAGGGAATTGATATGCAATTGCTTGGCTGTTCTAGTTAGTCACCAGGGAGTTGCTATGAGGTTGTTTGGCTGTTTACTTGGTCACTAGGGAGTTGCTATGATGTTGCTTGGCTGTTCTGGTTTGTCACCAGGGAGTTACTATGCAGTTGCTAGGCTGTTCAGATTGGTCACCAGGGAATTGATATGCAATTGTCCAGCTGTTCTAGTTGGTCACCAGGGAGTTGTTATGTAGTTACTAGGCTGTTCTGCTTGGTTACCAGGGAGTTGCTATGAGGTTGCTAAGCTGTTCTGTATGGTCACCAGGGAGTTACTATGTGGTTACTTGAGTGATGTGGTTGATCACAAATACTATGCATTTGTTAAGCTTTTTTGCCTGGTCACAATTTAAATGCTATGCAGTTGCTAGACTGTACTGGATGTTTACTAGGGAGTTGCTACGCAGTTGCTAGGGAACAGATGCTTAGAAACAGCACACAAACGCTGCAGGACAACGCACAAACTGAACTTTAATACTCTCACTGTGGAATAATAGTACTAGTGATGCACTAAGGAGACACTGTAAATATGTCTCTCTCTGTTTATCACTTTAAAATAGCTGTATTTCATCTTTAAAGCACCATGGTTTTGTAACGCGACACTTCATACAGTCGCTTGAATTGGCCAACTAGCATCCGCCCACAAATTCCACAACTCCCAACAGACTATTCCGCATCCAAGATTCCCTCATTGACCTCCTGATTCCAGCGTTACGACAGAGAGAGAGAGTGAGAGCGAGCAGGTAAGAGCTGTGTGTGTCGTCTGGTTGACAATCACAGGAAAGGGAGGGGGTGTCTGACCTCCTTATTGTTCTCTGTCAGAGCTGCCGGGGTCTCGCTCTCTCTCTGGTCCTGTCGGGCTGCACGTAGCTCTGGGGAGCGAGCGCTCAGTGTCTGGCCCGCCAGAGGCCTTTTGTTCTGCAGGAACTAGACACGTCTACAATATCTGACCCATCACAGACGGACCGTCACACACACACACACACACACATTATGTAGATGCATACGAGTCAAAACATATGATGCACAAAAACAAGAAATAAGTGCAGAATACAGACTGAGATGACACAAATACAAAGATTAATAAATGCTCATCGTTAATTTATGTTAACTGATGCATTAACTAACAATTGAGACCTTTTTGTAAAGTGTTACTGATTTAACTACAGGGTTGAAGTACGGTTAACACACACACACACACACACACACAATCATATTACCTTTAGTCCTCAATGTGAAGTCTAGTCAGATTTACCGGTAACACTTTACAGTCAGGTCACATTTAACATCAGCTACCTACTTTAGTTAACATGAATTATCAATGAATAATACTTCTACTGCAATTATTAATCTTAGCTAATGTTAATTTCATGTCAAAAATGCATAAACATTAGCTGATTCAACTAACATGAACAAACAATTGTATTTTCATTAACTAACATTAACAAAGACTAATAAATGCTGTAAAGTATTTATTGCTCATTATTAGTTTATGTTAACTAATTCATTAACTAATGCTAACAAATGAGACTTTATTGTATGGTGATATTTGATTGAACTAATGTCTGGGTTAAAGTACAGTTAAGTAAACGTGCACACACACACACACACACACACACACACACATCCAGCTAGACGGAAACAGACAGACTGACTCTGACCTTATTGGAAACGGAGCTAATTTTGTGGGAATAATGGGAAGAGTGAACGTGATAAAACACACACACACACACACACACACACACACACAGGGCATCACTTCCTTCAGCTCTGTATTAAAGACAATAAAAGTTTACAATGCACAGAAACATCCGCTCACAATGACACACACATACACAACAAACAAACAGGACAACAATATAAACACACCAGCCAAACACTCAGATAAAGTGTGTGCGTGTATGTGTATGTATGTATGTGTGTGTCAGTGCCACAAGGCATTTGAATCTGGCAGATATTGTGGATCAGGTGACAAACAATAGAGCTACACTTCAAAATCACTCACCTGACACACACACACACACACATCAGTGAGGTCATGGATTAGAGATGGGATACATGATGTGTATGACAGAAATAAGTCATTCATGCCAATAATTATTTCACACGACTCTGACAGGTGAAGATTCTTCAACTCAAACTTATTATAAACATCTGTCAGTCATGTATGTAAATGAGCTCTGTTATGTTTTTCTCACACTGTCATATGGACTGTGATGGTGATTTTCCGTAATGATTAAATCTAATTAATTATGTACAAACGTATGTAATTTTCACTAGCATTCACAAGTTTGAGGACAGTACATTCATTTTTCTCTTCTTTATATATCTTTATTTAACCGGCAATAGTCATTTTTTATTCTATTGCTACTGGAGAAAACAGGAACACAAATTGTATTTGCTATGGTTTCCCACATACCTCTATAGAAATTTACTCAACTATAATTTTTGTCCACGCTCCAATTTTAACACCCAACAACGTTCACCCAGTAAATTAACACTAAATCACAGAGAACAAGGAGAAAGACAACAGATCACTTGAGTAAGAACAATGGCTGGCATCACACACACTCCACCCTGTCTGCCAGCACTGCGTAACACACACACACGTCTGTGCCCGCAGACGACCTTTGACCTGCCATTGGCACGCTACCAACATCCGGCTGGGTGGACAGAAAAACTCTCACCGGCAGCAAGCAAGCAAGAAACAAGAAAGAAAGAAAGAAAGCAAGACATACAGACAGACAGACAGACATACAAAAAGAAAGACAGAAAGAAAGAGACAGTCAGAAAGAAAGAAAGAAAGAAAGAAAGAAAGAAATCTCTGCCACAGGGCTGTTTGTCCTCATGAAAGCACTAGATGGCGACACTCCACTAATCAACGCAGGAGAAGAGAAACTACAGTCAACAGCAGCGTTATTTTACTATCACTGAGATTCTATTATAGTATTGAATTTTTTAATTAGTTTTTATTTTTATATTTTCTGTTTTTATATTAATTTTAGTTTTAGTAAGTTTTAGTAAGTTTGTTGTCGTCATTTTTAGTTTCTTTTTAAATAAATCTATATTTATTGTTATTTTAGTATATCAAGTTAAACTAGATTGAAAAGTTTGTAAACAAACTTTAATGTTGGCTTGACAAAGCTGTATTGAAAGTTTCATAAGCTTTAAATTTAGTGAAGTGGAAAGAAAGAAAGGCATTGCTAACATGATTTAACATTACTAGCATTGACTAATATGTTTTGCTAACATGTTTTAACAGGTTGCTAGCATGTTTTAGCACATCGCTACCATGATTTAACCATCTGCTAGCATGAATTAGCAAGTTTTCGCTAACATGAATAGCATGTTGCTAACATATTTTATCACACTGCTAGCATGTTTTAACATATTAACATGAATTAGCGTGTTGCTAACATGATTTAACATGTTGCTAGAATGTTTTAACATGTTGATAGCATTAAGTAACATGTTGTGCTGCTAGCATGATTTAACGTGTATAATTTTTTAGGATGTTGCTAGAATCTGGAGTAGGATTTACTTTCTAATGCTTTGTAAAATTTACTTGCAATTTCTGAGTGAAAAATGTTTCAAAGAGACAGCAAGAAACATATTGAGTTAAACATAAAATTTTAAATTAAAAAAACTGAAATTGTATTTTCCTGTAAGACGTACTCCAATAATCTGTTTAATTTTAACGTCGAAAAATCATTTTTTACAATGTAGCTGAAATATGACACTTATTATGTTATTTCAAGTTTTAGGTAATTATAGTAACCCTGGGAAAACACTTAAATTTTTTCTTTAAACACTTTAAAGTTTTTTTGTTTTGAAAGATCTTTTTATCATCATTTTCTCTTTCTCCTGCTGTAGTTAAATGGTAAAGAATGCAACACTGGATGCAGCAGTTCATAAAAATATGAACATTAAAATGCAGATACTAATTTGCCTGTTAGTATCAAGCTAAATTAATGACTAAAATTCACCTAATTTTAAACAGCATAATTTTATATCCTTCGTGTAAAAACCACAGTACTGTGCAGAAATTACCATCCTACACGAGTCAAATCCTGCAGGAACCCCAGTAAAATCACACACACTGTCATATTGTAAATTCACCACTAGATGTCAGTGTTGGATCAGTTAAAATTAAACACGTTTCAGTGTCTCAACACCAGAGGGCGGTCTATATCATGTGATCTGAAACAAATGTGCTCTGAGTTCATCACTTAATCCTCATCCTTCAGTTTGTCTGCTATCAGGAAAAAAGGTTTTAAGTGGAGATTCATTTGAGTAAGAGTTTCTCACCGGCAGGCTGGGCAGGAATTTCTCCATGTTGTCCAGGTCAATACCATCATCGTCATCATCATCGAATTTGCCCTTTATCATCCTGTGAACAGACAGACATGACATGACAAAACGTCCAGCCAGACAGAGACTCTGTAGGCTTGTTTAATTGAATATTTTTTGAACACATAGAAGCAACAACAAATAAGGTAATATTAGCTGTTATGTATAATGAATTTTATGGAACCATTTATTGAACCTTTAGACAAAATATAAAAAATATCAGCATCGTATTTGATACATGAGACTTTTATGGCTCATATAGTATGATATAGTGAGAATATGGAGCTTAAAAAGAGGGAAGAACACCTTAATTTTATTCAGTGGCCCAAACTGAGCAAAAATATGCGATTTGGTGCAGTTGATAATATTTATATGGCCAAAAAGTAAGATGAAATTTTGATGCTTATAATGTAAATCACTGAGATCTTTATAACAGTAAAGATTTCACAGCAAAAGGTATGTAGTAGAATGTGTGCAACAGGTTTTCCAGCAAAGTTTGATCATTTAGAGGCCTGTGTATCAAATGTGATACAGTAGGCATGACACCATTCGTCCAGCAGAGGTCAGTAGGGAGCAGAGCGCCACACGGCCACACCCCATCAGAGCACAACAATACTGAAGCTCCTTTAAGCAACATTAAAATCTCCCTCACATGCAGATTTACATACAAATTTGCCTCAAAAGAAACAAATGTAAGTGTGAGTATAAGTGCTGTGGCACCGCCGGCAGTCCTGCATTAATGTAAAAATGATTCAAACTGTATGTTTCTGATCTCAGGTCAGTGTTACTGAGGATAACGTCTCTCTCACCCTTCTCTGTCGATGTGCGGGAGGTGTTTTGGTGTCCCTCTGTACGCCCTTCTGTGAAACTGTGAGAAATCCAGTTTCTCCGGCTGCATGTCCCACGTGGCTCCTCTGCGAACACAAACAAATCAAAACAATACAAATGACACGCCTATATGCTAAAGTCTCTCTGGAGACACTAATTAGTCCAGACACATTTTCTTTTTCTTCATTAAATCTGACAAAATTAGTCAAGACAAACTCAGAGCTTGTTTTTAAAGTGTTATTGGAGCTCTGAATGGATTATAGTGGCGTAACTCTGAATTTGAGCATCTGCAGCCTGTGTCCAAAAACTAAACTAATGTTTCTTGAGCAGCAAATCAGTGTATTAGAATGATTTCTGAAGGATCATGTGACACTGAAGACTGGAGGAATGATGCTGAAAATTCAGCTTTGAACACAGGAATAACTTACATTTTAAAACATGTTCAAACAGCTATTTTAAATTGTAATAATATTCCACAGTATTACTGTTTTTACTGCGTTTTTGATCAAATAAATGAGCCTTGATGAGTAATGTAAGAAGGGTAATGTAAGAATCTTGATTGCAGACATTACAAATTTCTGAGTGAAACAGGACATTCAATAAGAAATATTTTTAATCTATCCATCAGGATGTGGTTTGCACTTAGTTTGCATCAGCAGAAAAGAGGTTTTTGAGGTGGACAAAGTTTTTCAATTTTGTTGAAAGATTTCTTATCCTACATAGATGGATCGTGCCCAATTAGAAAATAAATAGGGTCAGTTTTTATTTGATGCTGACTTCAACACTGATGTTTACACACAGCTCAAGTAAGAACAACTAGCCTGTAGAGAGAGAGAGAGAGAGAGAGAGAGAGAGAGAGGCCTGAAGGTGGAGGTGACGGCCTATTTAATTAAATTTAGCCATGACGAGTTTAAAATTAGACTGTGAGTCAGCACTGCAAAGCACAAGCAGAAAAACCAGAGCAGATGAAAATATTCACTGACCGCTGAAAATACTGACTTCGCCTGGATCGACCAATCACAGACTGATTTAGTTGATTCACTAAGCAAGGTAAACGAACTGTTTCTATAGTCATACTATAGTAAAACTAAAGGTCTATGATATAGAGATATTGGGGGGGGGATCGAATTGCAATTTTTCTGATAAAAATTGTGACTGCGAATTAAAATGTAATTTAAAAAATACTAATATTTATGGCTGTCATCATTTTTTCATTTTCAAATGTTAAACCATCAAACTGCAGGTATCCCTTAAAGTCCCCCTTAAATCAAAATGTAATTTTTTTTAGCTTTTAGTATGAATATGTTAGCCTTAAGGTTATGAATAAGCTGGTGTGTTCCAAAACAATGACAAACTTTGCATTTCGGAGATACAAGCATTCAAAACTTACAGTCTCTCACTTCCCTAAAATGGATCACGGATTTTCATCACATCACACTTCAGCTTCTCATCAGATCTTCTGTCCAATCAAATGCTCTCTAGAATCTAAAGCGTCCCGCTCCCTACATTATAAATAGATGCCGAAGCTGCGGCTGAAATCAGTCACTTGTTCACACATTTACTATGTGTTCTACATGGTGAATGACACAAAGTGCACTATATAGGGGATAGGGAACGATTAAAACAGTGTAAATATGCTTTCCATTGAGGCGAATGAAGTCTGGATTCACGTTAGTGTTACGCGAACCGCTGCAGCGCACAGTCTGCTCCGGTTCAGAGGCACAAGAGCACAGAGCGGATCATACCCGCGAGTCGGCGCAGACAACAGAATGTATCGGACACATTTGAATTCTGCACAGAATGTTATATTTTAAAGCGATATAGACAAACTCAACGGCTCTGGACGAGCTGTGATATAAACGAAATGCTATTGGCTAAAAAAAAAAAAAAAGGGGCAGGGCTATTCGATATATCCCGCCCTGTCTTCCTGTTTCAGTGGAAATTATGTCAACACATTGAATAATGCTGCACGTTTCAAGACATTTCAGTGGCCCTTTAAGCTTCTCTTTTGTTGACAACAGCCGGTGTATAAGCACTTCTCATTACATGTATGGGAATAAGGTTGGTGCATGTTGTGTTTTTAAATGCACATTATAAGCAACTCAAACTCAGAGCAGATGCAGAGGTGGAGTTCATGTGAAGCAGTGTTTACTGTGAACCGAAACACTGAAAACACCGGATCATGAGCTGCTTCTGTGCAAATGAACACAGTGCCTCGCTTCACTCGGAAACACAAAGCACATATATTTTCAAAAATTAAAATTGCAGCCTTTACATATTGCGATTATGGTTTTATTTTGGTTAATCGTGCAGCGCTACTATGATATGTCACTATTTACACGGCTAGATTTATCACTCATATGTTTGTGAATCTCACCCGTGACAGTCCAGGTTTGCAGCCCAAATGTCCGTCCCCAGGATGTCCAAAGAACAGTCCTTGTTTCCATTCTAAAACACACACAGTCCAAATGCAGAAACATTGTAAAATGGTTGAAAAACATTTTTTCCTGATGGCATCAATGCATATATATTATTTAAACTCACCTTTGCTGGAGCTCTGAACTGGTTGTTTCGTCCTCTGCTGCCTGATCTAGAACCAGAACCAGGTCGAGAACCTGAACTGGGTCTAGAGCCGGTGCTGCCATTACTGCTGTGCTCCCAATCATCCTGAGAGAGAAGATTCATTCAGATTCATCTGTTAACATCCAACATCTACAGGATACATTTAACTCTTTCCCCGCCACTGACAGAATTTTCCATCATTTATGATGCAAAAAATCCATGTTTTCACTGTTATACGGTAGGGGGCGCTATTACACATCTTCTGAAAGAGTACAGAATCTCCGGATCAAAACACAGGCGAGAAAGGAGCAGAAACAAGTGATAGAAGCATTGCTTACGCACATGTAAAATAACACAATCATCAAACATTAAACAGCATATGAGTCAAAACTGTCTAATGTTACTGAATGAAATATATAGGCTAATGTATAGGGTATAAGCTATAGGACTGTGAAGCTTTGAGGGTGTTGATGGACTTCATCTACTTCATCTATGTTTTGATCATCGTTCTGAATCCAAACCAGATGCAGTCTTTGACAAAAATGTGATTTTCTCAGCTTTTTGTTTAAAATATTCATACAACAATGAATATTGTTCAGATATTACATACAACAATATATTCTGGAGGCCATGAAAGTTTTGTGAAAATGATCAAAAATGCTGGTGGTGGCTGGCAACTTAAAAAAAATAAATAAAAAATTAAATAAAATAAAGAGTTAAGAGTTGGCGGGGAAAGAGTTAAAAAGCAACCTTTTCAGACCATTTTCGATTTAAAATGCGATTTTTAAAAAAAATCCAGGTTTGCTGTGCTTGTTTGTAGGGCATTGTTGCTATAATTATTATTATTATTAATATTAAATAAAAATATAAATTAAATGAAAACAAAATAAGAAATTCTACTCTTACAGTCTATGAGTGTTAACAAAAATAAAACATTTTCATTGGCAAAAAAAAAAAAAAAAAAAATTATAAAATCATTATTATAAAAAAAATACATTTTTAATGACTGCAAAATTAAATAAAATAACAAAAATAAGCACAAATGAGCAACATTAGCACCATGTTCCCACACTTTGAGTTTCTCACATTTAACATTAACTTTGGTAACTAGAAAATGCTGAAACTACAATTAAAATTAAACAGAAAAATTAAAACTAAACTGAATCAGATTTTTTTTTTAAAAACTACACTGAAAAGGACAAATTTACAATTTGGGATGCTGACAGAGAATGTTGAGTAAGTCAAATGAGATTTCAGTCAAAACACTCAACGGTTCATCAGACACTACTGAGCATGTGCAGAACACTTGAAAGCAGCACTAAAACACGTGACATCACCATAGTGAATGTTCAGAGGAGGGATTGAGGGCTTTCACACACCGGTTCAGTGACCTCATCGCAGTGACCTCAGAGCACAATACTGGCACTGTGTCATTCACAATGCTCTCTCACACACACAGATCACTGTAAAAGAACATACAGTACACACAACACACATGCAGCACACAACACGGTGCATCGAACCTTCTCAAGTGTGTCGTGTATCGTCTTAAATATTTAATATACACACAAATTAACCATATGGCTGACAGTGTCACTAATGACAGGGCTATAGTTATCGTTCTTGGTGTGAATGGGCCTTTCCTCAACAAATTCTCAAACTATCAACATTACTTGGGATGAAAGGGAAAACGGACTAGAAACTGACTCACATGCACATATAGAAGAGACCCTAAGAAGAGAAGGTGATGGAAAAAAATATAAAATTGGGAGTAAAAATGACATTATATATTTGCTTTTTCATTGGCTTGCAAAAACTGAAATATTTTTCTTCCCATCTCATTTTTTTTTTTACTATATAGCTCCCCTTATGGCAAAAAGTATGTAATGCACAATTGCATTTTGTTACAAACTACAGTCTGACATTTCTGAATGAGATCTAGAAATACCTGTGTAACCCCTCTACTTTTGACTTACACGTCATGTCTTTCTACTCTACTAGAAAGTTTCAGTTCTACTTTTGATGAGCAACTTGTGTCTGGTGTGGACAGGGTGTTACAGAACAGTTATGGATCAGATGCACATACACACACAAAACTCACTGGCTTAGACGAGCCCCTGCCCCGTGAGGACCAGCTCCCATCAATCTTATCACTGCAGTCTTCTGTCCACTGAGAGAGAGAGAGAGAGAGAGAGAGAGAGAGAGAGAGAGAGAGAGAGAGAGAGAGAGAGAGTTTTTATTGTCACAAAGTAAACTATATTATCACACAGCTCTATACATAAAATTAGATATACATTATATTCAACAATACATTGAATTATATTTTATCAGCATACATACAGTATATAATCATGTAAAGCGATATATACCATATATCAAATCTCAACTGCTTGATTGTTTATATCGTCGCAAAATTAATCTATATTGTAAATTGTCGCAAAATGAAACTATATAGGTGTGGGACGGGGTCTGTTTTACCCGTGAGGTGTGGGATGGGGTCTGTTTTTACGTATAAGGTGTGGGACGGGGTCTGTTTTACCCGTGAGGTGTGGGATGGGGTCTGTTTTACCTGTGAGGTGTGGTATGGGGTCTGTTTACCTGTGAGGTGTGGGACGGGGTCTGTTTTACCTGTGAGGTGTGGGATGGGGTCTGTTTTACCCGTGAGGTGTGGGATGGGGTCTGTTTTACCCGTGAGGTGTGGGATGGGGTCTGTTTTACCTGTAAGATGTGGGATGGGGTCTGTTTTATCTGTAAGGTGTGGGATGGGGTCTGTTTTACCTGTGAGGTATGGGACGGGGACGGAGACGGGGACGGGGTCTGTTTTACCCGTGAGGTGTGTGACGGGGTCTGTATTACCTGTGAGGTATGGGACGGGGCCTGTTTTACCCGTGAGGTGCGGGACAGGGCCTGTTTGACCCGTGAGGTGCGGGACGGGGCCTGTTTGACCCGTGAGGTGCGGGACGGGGCCTGTTTGACCCGTGAGGTGCGGGACGGGGCCTGTTTGACCCGTGAGGTATGAGACAGGGTCTGTTTTACCTGTGAGGTATGGGACGGGGCTTGTTTTACCCGTGAGGTGAGGGACGGGGCCTGTTTGACCCACGAGGAGCGGGACGGGGCCTGTTTTACCCGTGAGGTATGGGACGGGGCCTGTTTGATCCGTGAGGTGTGAGACAGGGTCTGTTTTACCTGTGAGGTGTGGGACTGGTTCTTGTCCACATCCGGTTCTGTTTCATTTTTGTCACTCAGGAGTCCCTGGACCTGGTACTCGAGCACGTAGCTGTCGATGAACCGCTCCAGCTCCTCGATCTCCTGTGAGCGTGTGCTTCCCGCCTCTGACGACGCTGATGCTACCGATGAGCTCTCCATGGCAACCAGCCCACAGTGAGGGGAGGGAGGGGAGCTGTGTGCGGGACAAAGAGAAAAAGGAAACTGTTAGTAATCTGAAAAATATGAATTGACATTTCAAATGGACAATATATAATTTTTTTTATATATATTTATGATTATTCGCAACAATACCTTTATTATATAAAATTAAGCAACATTAAGCAAAACATGTCACTGACATTATATTTTTATGACATTAAAATATATGAATTAAATGTATGACAGCTGAATGCATGTTAATGTTGTGTTAAACATTTTTAAATGTGATTTTTTTTAATGAAAACCATTCTGAAGTAATCAAAACTTTAAAACACAAGATAATCACAACTTCACAACATGTTCAGCATCAGCAGATAAACATATTGCTTGATGACAGGCAGGACGGTGAGATCTCATTGGCTGCGGAGCCGTGATCTAGTGCTCATGCTGCAGTCAGTGCAGATCAGTGACATCGACCCCCGACTGAGACTCACTCAGACTGTGACGCCGCAGTTCACTCGCATCACCAGTGGTGGCAGCACACAGAGGCCCACAAACACAATCTAATTCATAAGATCCTGTCTGCTTCTGCTTTACCAGACCATCTGTCTCTCCTCTCATCTTTCACCCTCAATCTGTTTCTTTTCTCACTTTCTTTGTTATTATAGTATTATATATTACTATATACCTTTCAAAAGTTTGGGGTCAGTTTTTTTTAAAGAAATGAATAGTTTCAGTGGGAGTCAGTTAAAGCACAAATTCCCCCAAAATAAAGCTCAATTACAGTACCAAGCAACAAAAGTAACAACAGTACAATTACTCAAGTTCTCCACACTTCCTCCTTTTATATTTATGCCTAACCATCGCTCTGGGACGGTGGGATGACGGCCAGGTAACACAGAGAGAAAGAAAGGGAGAGTTTAATCTGGTGTTAAGTCACTACTTGAATCTTGGCCAAGCAAAGAGGATTTACAACTGGAGCAGCACCATCTTACCAGCACACATCCAGAACAACACATGCTCGAGATCTGCTCATATTTAAGATCATTTACCCGGTTTAAGCAACTGTTCTTTGTACCACCCGTGATCTATGAATTGATCCTTTGTATACAAATTAATCATGATCCCAAACAGAAAGCACTAAAGCAACCACAGATCTGACAGATCAAATAAATCTTGATATTTACCAGCCTTATGACAATATTCAATCTATATTTTAATCAGAATATCCTAATTATTACAAAACAGTAGCAAACCAGATTTTTTGTGTCCCTTTAAATGCAAATGAGCTGCTGCTCCCGGCCCCCTTTCCAGAAGAGGGTGGAGCTTTAACAGCTCACGCTTCGGTTGCCCAACAACAACAAAGCTGGAGAATCTCACGCAGCCAAAATGAGGATTGTCAGTAACGGTGTTCAGCCTTACATTGTTCAAACCGTCGACACTGATGGAGAGACTCAGGAAGAAGTTACAACTTTTAGAATGAAACTGGACGTTTCTGAATGGTTAGTGGATAAATTTATGTAGTTGCTGTGGAGTTGATTCAACTCATCAACTAGCATGTGCCGTCATGTTAATCTTTTGTGCAAATCCAGCGTTGAATTGACCCTCGTTTGTGAAGCAGTCCGGCGTAAAATGACGGCATGGTAACAACACTCTACTACAACTCTTCCTCTTCTCTCTAAAGCAGCCCAACATGGTCACACCCCCTTTGTTGTGTGTTCTTGGGCGTAGGGTTTATGTAAATTTTAGGGTTTGTGATGTCACCAACCAGAGAAGAAGCTTGTTGTAGTCCTTAAAAAGCGATTTCTGTAAAAGAAAATATCTCCCTTTGCATTGAACTTTGAGTGTTGTAACTTTGCAGATGTTGTTTATGCTCAAACAGCAACATTACACACTAACTAAAGTAAAAAAAAAAAAAGTGAAATCATAATCAAGGACCCTTTAAGGAAATTAATACTTTTATTTATCAAGGATGTATTCAAATTTCCATATCAAATATATGTTAATCTTTTAAATTTTCTACTCATCAAAGAATCCTAGAAAGAATATATCATAGTTTCCACAAGAATATGAAGCAACACAACTGTTTTCAACATTGATAATAATCAGAAATGTTTCTTGAGCAGCAAATCAGCATATTATAATGATTTCTGAAGGATCATGTGACTGGACTGAAGACTGGAGTAATGATGCAGCTTTGATCACAGGAATAAATTACATTTTAAAATATATTCAATTATTTAAAATTGTAATAATATTTCACAATATGACTTGATTTAATAAATGCAGCCTTGATTAGCAGAAGAGACTTCTTTCAAAAGTAAAATTTTGTTAGTTGTAGTGATACATTCCACATCAGCCACTTCAGAGAATGTAAACAAAAGGTGTGTGTGTGTGTGTGTGTGTGTGTGTGTGTGTGATATCAGCTGTTCAGTCTAATGACAGTAAGACTCAATACACACACTTGAGCTAAAGGAGGACAGACAGCTGAGGAGAAACACAGAAAGGAGAGATCACCACATCAGATAAGCAGGATTAGAAGCGTGAGAACTTTCATTGTCAGTAGATTCAGATGGACAGCTTTAATGAGGCGAGTCAGGATTTGAAATCTCTGACCTCTACTGACTCCAACATGATCATCTGTCAATGTTCCTTGAGCATTTGAGCTCTATCGGTTTACATGCACAACTGTTTTCATGTTTTATTGGGACATTCCATACATAATGATTTTTAAACTGTTCAAACTGTATATTCTCTCCCCTAACCTAAACCTTCCCATCACAGAGAGAGAGAGAGAGAGAGAGAGAGAGAGAGAGAGAGAGAGAGATTGATTTATGGAGTTTATGGATAAGACTTTAATGTGCTCTTCTTGTACTGTGTATTATCAAGCTCTTACAGTGATTTTCTGAAGTAAAAATGGATGCTTCATCTTTTGTGTGATACAGTAAACTTCATAAAACTCATCAGTAAAGTTTTGGCCATCATTCGGACGGGGTTCACTACAACAGGCTTGTACTAAAAGTGGATAAAAGCAAGATGACATGATAATTTATAACCATAATTAAACTAAACTATATCTGTTTTATCTCCATGCAGCATATATTTCCGGCTCTGTAGGCATCATTGTCTGACTCCGGTTCGAACTGAACACCATTACTGACAGTTTCTGACATTTTAAGTGCGTGAGATTGTCCTGTTTTGTTGCCGCCTTGCCGGTATGAGCTGTTAAAGCTCCACCCTCTTCTTGGAAGGGGGCCAGGATCAGCAGCTCATTTGCATTTAAAGGGACACACACAAAAACAGCTTGTTTTTGCTCGCCCCCCAAAACTAGCAATTTTAACATGCTATAATAAATGATCTGTGGGGTATTTTGAGCTGAAACTTCACATACACACTCTGGAGACACCAGAGACTTATTTTACATCTTGTAAAAAGGGGCATAATAGGTGCCCTTTAAATTTGTGAGTTTAAATAACATTGCACATGTTTTTAACTTAATGTTACATGTGTGTCATGCAGTTCTCATGGTTTCACTTTATTCCTGTGTTGACATATTACCTATTGAAACAGGAAGTTTCTCATCGCCCTTTTCATAAATAGCCAACAGTTTGTATTTACATTACAGCCATGAAACATGATTTGCTACTTGCTCTTTCTCATTCTAGAGAGCATTTGATTGGACAAAAATCTGTATAGTGCAGAAAGAGTCATCAATATTTTTGCTCCATTTTCCTAAAATAAAAAGACTGTAAATCTGCATAAAACATCTCTTCTCTTCTCTGATGACATGTTTACTGGCGAGAGGGCGGGGCAACCTGTCAATCACATAAGATCCACCAATAGCAAACCACAAACATCCAATCAATTCCCCATGAACAAAATCAAGCCCCACCCTACATTTGTTCTTGTTTGAGAAGCCATTTCACTGTGATGAATGACACACTATGGAAGAAAAGACTATCACAACCTCCGTTTCGACTTTCAAACTCTTTACAAGAGTATTAGTATAAATGTCTTTTCGGCTCATTTATACAAGTGCACAACTGGATGAGATGAAAATATCAATAATCACTAGGCTGGAAATAAGTGAATATTTTATATATTATGTTGGAAATAACACAAAATAATCTTTAAATAGGTGTTCACAGAGGCTTTATTCTAATGAGCAGGCTTGAATATACTGGCGGAAAAAGTTTTAAAAAAAAAGAGAAAAAAAATCTGTTTAGCCAGAAATAAGATTAATTCTGCTCTCATTAGGGCTTTTCCATTAGCCAGTCACATAATGGTGCTCGTCACAATGAATGTGTCTCATTTCACGCTGAATTTCATCCCTCTGGATATCATCACGTCAAGTATAAATGAGCAAACGTCTGTGACAGGACAGTCACAGCCTCGGGCGCTCTGACACTAATGGACGGCAGAAATCTGAGCGCCATTGCAACCATTAAACCTGCTGCTTCACTTCAGCTGGAACTGCTGTTTACTGATGAAGATTCTACAGAGGACAATTCTGGAACACACTCCAAAATTAACCTAAAGAAGCCACAAATAGAATCTGCAACATGTGATGCATTTCTAAATTAAACAATTTTTTGTGAGACATACTGTATAGGACGGGACTTGACTTGATTGTGGATCTCACATATTATTAGCTAATATTATTTTTCCCTTGAATACATCATCAGAAAGAGTTATTATAAATATAAAACAAAAATTCTTCAAAATAACTTGCACATTTTTAAAGGTTCTTGTGTGTTATTTAGTGACCTTCTTAATTACTACACTGCATAAAATAAATGATTTTTTCAGTATGTTTTACAAGAAAATAAAGTAACACTAGTTAATGTTAGTTAACATTAACAGTGAGCAATACATATGTTACAGTATTTATCATCTTTGGTATCGCTAGTTAAAATAAATACAGCTGTTCATTGTTATTTCATGTTATGAAATAATATTAACAGATACAACTCATGATTTTAATAATACATTAGTAAATCTTAAATAACATTCACTAAAATTAATGGTTTAGAAGTATTTCTTATTGTTAGTTCATGTTAACTAATGGAACCTTATTGCAAAGTGATCCTGAAAATACCATTTCAGTTTTTCTACTTCAAAATTTCACATTTAATTTAATGTGTTACTTGCTGTTTCTTTGTAATTAATTGCAATTTCTGAGTGAAAACTGTTTTAGAGTAAAACCAATAGGCATGTGACGGTATCAAATTTTCATGTTGCGATAATTGCTGAAGCTTTTATCACGGTATACGGTATTATCACGATATTGAAATAAGTTGCAAAAAAAAAAGTGTTGTTATAGTATAACAGGTTTAAAAACTCTTTTTCTTACAACAGAAAGAACTCTGAATGTTTAAATACAATAACACAATACACAAAAAATTATATAAAGTATAATTTTTCAAACAGATTAAAGTGCAAAAGTATTATAAAGAACAACAGGTAACACTTTACAGTAAGGTCTCATTTAATGCATTAACTAAGATTGAGCAATAGCTACATTTGTTACAGAAGGTATTATTTTTTTGTTAATGTCAGTTAAATACAACTGATCGTTGTTTGTTTTAGCTCAGGTCCATTGAATAATAGTTACAACTTTTGATTTTAGTAATGTTATTAAATATTAACTGAAACATAAAAAGCAGCATTATTGATCTTAGTTTAAGTATTTTTCATTGTCAGTTTGGTAATAATGAATTAACATGTTAACTAATGAAGCCTTATGTCACTGAACAATAACAAATAATGGTAATCAGAACATTTTCAATCATTATAGTGCATGTTGTAGTCCAGATTAAAATATAAAAATGTTTAAGTTTGAAAATTAATAGCCTATTAAGTCTTTAAGTATTAAGTATTTGGTGCTGTGATGAACAAAAAAATTGAATGGCTGTTTGAAGCATTTTAAATACTGTTCAGTAGCGCAGCTGCTTTGTTTACTGGGGGTTTCCGGGGTAACCGCTGCATTTCTGCTGTTCCATCAGCGCCCTCTGCTGTCAGAGAGTGAACGTGCACTTTCATTCAGCGCGTCTCCTTCATTTGTTCTGCTATGATGTGATAAGTTTAGTCAACTAAAATATCCAAGTTGTCACTTAGTATAACTTAACATTCAAGTTAACTAAACTTAAAGTTTTAAGGCAGCAAGAACACTTACTTTAAATTGAAACAACTTGTTTTTTGTTTTTTTTACAGTGCAGTGTAGGGCAACCAGGAACTAGAAATGCTTACTAGTGACCAACAACTACACTAACTAGCAATATACAGCATTGAAGTTGCTGGCGGTGTGAACGGGGCTTAAAAATCACTTACATAAATTATTGTACTAACTAAATGTCATGTTTCATATCAACTTTCATCTACATACAAATCATACATGAACCACCAACAATGACAACAGCACAGCTACACTAACAGAAACAGGAACAGAAAGAAACACAACAGTGTAACACATGTGTGTGTGTGTGTGTGTTCAGCTGTTCTTTGGGTGTTTAATTCCCCGCTAAAGTAGTTCCTTCTTCCAGCACTGCAGTAAAATCTGTCTGTCTGACTGATGGTGTCTGTCTCACAGCAGTACTCGTCTGTCTGCAGATGCTCACAAAGACCACCGGAAGAAAGAGACATGGATCTGACAGAGAGAGAGAGACTGATAACAAATGATCAAGAGGATAAGAAGAAGTCAAAGAGAAACCTGAAAAAGAGACTTCAAATTTTATTTCTAATTACTACATAATTTGAATATTATGTATTTATTTCATCAATCAATTAAAACAGTAATAGTCTGAAATATTATTGCAATTTAAAATAACTGTTTTCTATGTGAATATATGGTAAAATGTAATTTATTCCTGTGATTCAAAGCTGAATTTTCAGCATCATTACTCCAGTCTTCAGTGTCACATGATCCTTCAGAAATCATTCTAATATGATGATTTGCTGCATGTCATACTATTATCAATGTTAAAAACAGTTGTGCTGTGTCATATTTTTGTGGAAACCGTGATACTTTAAGGGTTCATTCATGATAAGTTCAAAAGAACAGCATTTATTTGAAATATAATCCTTGTTGAATAAAAGTATTCATTTCTTTCAAAAGAAAGAATTACTGACCCCAAATGGTAGGGTGCATGTATGTATTTAAATATATATATTTTTAGGACCACTACACTATTTTTTCCAGAACTTCTGCAATACAAATGAGCAGTTTCTATCATGCCAGTGAAGCACATTAAATTGACCAAAACACTGAAACTGAGTGGGTGGATGGAGCGATAATAGAAGCATATGTTGAACCTGGAACAAACATGTAATAAAAGACTAAGAGAAGGGTGACAGGAAAGCAGAGAGAGAGAGAGAGAGCGCAGTGATAGTGATGGTGTAGCGGGTGTATGTCTGCTCTTTGTTGTCTGGTGCAGTAGAGTGTGTAAAATCCTCCACGTGTGTTACACTCGCTCAGAACAGCTGTTTGAACAAAGAGCTCACACACACACACACACACACGGCCATCATCATCACAGCGGTGACATCAGCATGATGGATGACTGACTATTTACATTCCTAACATGTTCCATCAGTGCATTTATTCCAGAGAAAAATCATGTTTGATTTCATGATCTTTCATCAGAATCTCTCTTTTCTGACGCGTCAGAGAAAAACATAATAATAAACAATATTTTTAATTTTTTAATTAAATTATAGCCCAATTAATTAGTATCTTGAGATACTATTATATTTTTATTAATACTTTGAATTAGTTTTTATTTTTTGTTTTAATCATTTTGTTGTGTGTTTTTGTAATTTAGTCTATATAGTTATCATCAATTCTAGATATTTTAGTACATCAATTTGAAATGAGAAATAAACTAGTCAAAATAAAATATGCTCAAGGTTTATATATATATATTTTAATTTAGGTTAAAATGTATTTTATTTCAAGTGACAATTCTTTTAATAATTTTAGTTAAATATAATAACCCTGCCTTAAATGTGACGCATTATGGATGCGTTATGCTGTTTCATGTTGTCTGTAATGTGTGAGAATAATACACACATCTAGGGCTTCTTCAATTATACCTGTGGTTTATGATTAAAAGGTCGTAGACACTACACACACACACACACACACACACACACACACACACACACACACACACACACACACACACACACAAAGTCATGTGAGCAAACGTGTGGACGTGTCTACACACACACTGATGGGAAGATCAAAGTCTCCAGTACTCTTTGCCCTGCTGCAATAATATACATAAAGCTATTCAGCGTTTACTATCAGACTGTAATAACTGAGCGGACACTTTCAAACACCATCATAGTCCCTGATAGACACAGACATGCAAATGTGCTCATACAGAGTTTCACTTTAAACACACACAACACACATACGGATAGAGGCCTACCCTCAAACTGAAGGCCTTAACATTCACAGCATTTCACCTGTCTGTCTGTCTGTGACACGAGTCGGACAAAATTAAATCAGCAAGAGACTGGAATAATGATGCTGAAAATTCAGCTTTGATCACAGGAATAAATTACATTTTACAATATATTCAAATAGAAAACAGTTATTTCAAACTGCAACAACATTTCACAATATTACTGTTTTTATTGTATTTTTGATCAAATAAATGCAGCCTTGATGTGCAGAAGAGACTAAAACATTAAAAAAATCTTCCCAACCCCAAGTGCTAAAAGTAATCGGATTACAAAATGGCATATTTCACATAATGTTGATTGTCTATAACTTTAGCCCTATTCGGACGGGATTACTTTTACATGGGGAGGTGGAGTAATGTCATTTTACCACAGGACGTCTGTAATATTAATGGCCAAGTCGCATGGGATAAGACATCTCAGTAAAACTAGCAGAGGTGGGAGGGGTAACTCGATTTACACACCGCCGTCACCTCCCTGTCGTCATGTGGGTATACAATACTTCCTGATACGATGTGCGCAAACACATAATCTAAATATATAAACCATATATAACAGTTAGGTCCGGTCAAACGGTTTATTAATTAAATTCTGATGGTAATAGGCACTTAGCTAAAGCTAAAATTAGTTTTGTGCCTCTGACAAGTTCTTTCGATCTTCTTTTTGCTGTGAATGGTATGTGGAAAGACTTGAAGTTTGCCACAGACTTGTCCCACCACCTACAACACAACTGAATGTTTCTTCAAGTGCTTCCATGCTTGAAAAACGCTTGGAAAACTACTTTTAAATAGGAAATGACGGAATTTTACCGTACATATTTACAGCAGGTCTATTCGAACGGGATTAGTATTACCTGAGGTAATTTTTCCCGGACCTTTTTACAGAAGGTAAAAGTCGCCGTAATCATTACGGACATTGTCCGTAATGATTACTAAGATTCGGACGGGACTAAAATCACTGAGAAGCTCTGGTAATAATTACTTTACCCCACCTCCCCATGTAAAACTAATCCCGTCCGAAAAGGGCTTTAGTATTAGTTAGTATGCTATGTCTAAGACACCGAGGTGCTGCTGTTTGTTAAATATCATCAGATTCCTTCACTGTGGATGTCAGGATCTACTGCAGACAAACAATGATGAAACCTGGAGCGCTTAAACTGAAACAATCAATCCCATCAGCAAAGTCAATACAGTCTTCTTCTGTTTGCAAACCAATTTAACTCTCACTAACACAAACACTTGAGGAATGTGTGAGTTTCTCTAGATCTGAGTTGACAATATTTAACACAAAGGCAAAGCATTCAGCTTCCAACGTCTAAGTATTTTGTAACCGAGATATTAGCAGTTATTCTGAACAAGTAAATATGATTATCACAATAAACTCACAGACAATATTTAAAACTTTCGTAGTCTTCATCAGTTTTTAGTGAAGGTGAGACTACTGTACACTATTGTTTAAAAGTTCTTCAGCAAGGACGCATTAAATGGATCAAAAGTGACAGTAAAGACATTTATAATGTTACAAATGATTTACATTTCAATAAATGCTATTCATTTATATTATATTCATCAAAGAAAAAAAATCCTGAAAAAATCCACAAGAATATTAAGCAGAGCAAATTACATTTTAAAATATATTCACATTCAAACTTATTTAAAATGGTATTATAATAGTTCACAATATTAACATTTTTTACTGTATTTTTGATCAAATAAATGCAGCCTTGTTGAGCAGAAGAGACTTCTTTCAAAAACATTGATATATCTTAACATCCCTATACTATTTAACAATAATGTATACTGTTAAACAGGAACAAATCACCACTTATAATAAACCAACTAATCACTCAAACTCATAGGTAACTTCCTCCAACTCCTGGGAAACAAGGCTGAACGTATTACATAAATTCTGAAATATAAGAGTGTCCCAAGCTGTTTTCTCATCCTTATTCTTATTTGGTGACTGTCAGCCAAAGAAAGTTCAAATTAATCTAGGGATGCACGATATATCGGCCAATACTGATATGGTGGTAATGATATGTCATTTTTAATGTTATCATTATCAGCCGATAAATAATGGATTATTTCCTTCAGCTGAGACACTTCAGATGCGCACTGTCCACCATGATGGTTTTGAATTGCTTGATATATGATTGAAATCACTTCAAAAAGGAAAATACAGTTCAATATGTGCAGAGCAAGTCTGTCATATAAGCTACATAATATTATAATGAGAACATGCTTGGGACATGGATTTTAAATGGTGAAACTTTTGTTTTTGTAATCAGGCTCTCAAAAATTATATAACATTTTTGATTTAGATTTATCGGCCAATATATCGGTTATCGGCTTTCAAATATAAAGAATTATCGGTTATCAGTATCGGCCAAAAGTTTCATATCGGTGCATCCCTACTTTTAACATCACACATTTCAGCTAGATAAATTTGATCTAAACCAAGATTTAACCCCAAACTCATCAACTAGCAACTGATCAGCATTTTCATAACAGATGTTTTAAACTGCTTGTCTTGCAGGTTTGGGGTCGTTCTGAGTGTGTGTTCTAGATCTCCTGACATCACAAAGGCTAGAGGTGTGATTGACAGACACCGTTCAGTCACATCAGCACCAGTGCAATGCTGACAACAGGATGTCAGTCAGCAGGCCCTCTGTGTGTATGTCTGTGTGTGTCTGTGTCTGCTACTGTTCTTATGCAATATTATAACAAAACCCATATGGACCAAATTTGTCTGATCAATGGCCTGATTTACTGTTCCAAAAGCTGATGGATAACACACAGAAATGCTGTTTAAAGTCTGCCCGTCTGGCCTACATAACCAATCACATGACCTGTTACTCAATGCAGTGGGTTTTCGGGGGTGGGTAAGGATGCACAATTAATCAGAATAAAATTGAAAATCACTTAGTGAGATTAGTGTCAAAAGTACCGACTTCGGTAGCAAAAAATGTAACGATACCAGTATTTCCCCCTAGCATTTTGAGCGGATTCTTAAGCACCTCTGATTGGCCATTGTGTTCATGCACTCAACACATACGTCTGTGATTGGCTACAATGATCAACGCCTCAAAAACATGTTGTAAAACATGATTACACAGATATACACGGGAGCGTTTGAAAGCAGGCGTCTATCAGTGGATATATTATAGACATGCCTCCTTTCAAACGCTCCTTTGTGTATCAGTGTAAACGCTCGGTGAAGAGCATCAAAGTCTATTTATAACATGTTTTTGAGGTGTTGATCATTGTAGCCAATCACAGACATATGTGTTCAGTGCATGAACACAATGGCCAATCAGAGGTGCTTAAGAATCCGCTCAACAGCGCTCAAAATGCTAGGGGTCACATTTTTTAAATTTCAGTACTGACTTGGTACAGAAGTTGGTACTTTTGACAACACTAAGTATGATTATCAAATTGCAAGGACTGCGATATAAATAAATATATGCACTGTGCGTTTCAGAGTGAAGCGCAGAACTGTGTTCATTTACACGTGATCATCTCTTGATCCAGTGTTTTCAGTGTCTCGGTTCATAGCAAATGCTGATCCACATTTTTTCCTTGCATCTCGTTTGAGTCGCTAACAACATGCATTTGGGAGCATAACCCTCACCAACCACCTTCCCAAATCTGTAATGAAAAGTGCTTATAAAAAAGACCAACCAGAGGTGGAAAGTAACTAATTACGAGTACTTTTTCTATTTTTTTCTATTTTTTTGAGTATAATTAAATTGTGGCACTGTAAACTCACTGAGTAGGACAAACTTAAACAAATTAGTTCAGTGAAATTAACCGTTATGAGCATTTAGAACTTTCTTTTTCTTTTGAGTTCACAGCACTGACATATTTCAAGTAAATTGAACTGTTTCATTGTTTTGAGTTGTATGAACTCATTTCTTTTCATTCAGACTAACTTAAGTTTAACTGAAACTAGGCTGGGATGTTTACTATAGCTAGGAAAATATGTTGAGATACCCTGATCATTTTAAGTTAAATGCATAAATTAGTGCGCTCAAATATTTCAAGTTAAGAACAATACAAATGTATGAGTACAAAATAAAAATCTTAAACTTTGAGTTTCGTAACTTAAATTCTCATTCAACTTTTTTGAGTTCTGACAACTTAAGGTTTACAATATAGTAAATAACTCATTTGATTTGTAAGAACTCAAAATAAATTGTTTATGTTAATTGCTATCAAAATGTATGAGTTAGCTAACTCAGTACTTCAAGTTAGGAGCAATTAACATGCATGAGTACTACAAACTCAAAACTTGATAGTTCTGCTTGCTTAAAATTGGGAACATTATAACTCAAAAAATGTGATGTAACTGATTACCTCAAATTTTTTGAGTTACCCCAACTTATTTGGGTTTACAGTGTACTTTTAGGTTTAGGAAAGCCACAAGAAAGGGATTTATTGGTGGAAATAATAGTGGTGTAAAACTGAAGCTCACCAGAGAAACAATAGATCTATTGTTCTGTTCTAGAGCAAAACCTTAGCTAGAACAATACCAAACTTTCACTCAAACTACAACATCTAATCACTCTACATTATTATTCTACAACATGTGATTGTCTTTTAACTCAAAACAACCCAAGAAGAAATCAACACACCAGCTTAATGTTTTACACCCACAACCAATTATGATTTATTCACAGATCGGATCTTGTTGAACATCTGTGCCACTGTATCTCACATCTTGATGCAATCTTCTTAAAATGGCCAAATACTAGCTGATTAATTGGCCTAGCTGATATAATCAGTCTATCATAGTACCAAAATAACTGTTAAACACATCTCATCATTTTCTAAAGAAGAAGTTAAACTACAACCAAACAGATAAAACACACTCAACAGAACTCACTTTGAGAGTCTTCAAACATCAGTTAAACTAATCTAGTCCCTAAACATTTAGAGTATGACCAAACAATACTCAACAAACAACAACATCTACAACTAATCAACAGCTAACCGCCAATGAAGCTCCAAACAAAAGCTTTTTAAAACATATAATGCAAAGCTCTCCAACCTACAATGAACAACGTCATCCACAACAATGAAACGTCAAATGCATTCATTTCTACTCTCAAGGTTACAGCGGTCAGCGGCACAAAACATGCACATGATTATGTTACAAGTTTCCAGGACGCAAAAGCATTAAAGGAATAGTTCACCCAAAAACGAAAATGATCCCATGATTTACTCGCCCTCAAGCCATTCTAGGTGTATATGACTATCTTCTTTCAGACGAACACAATCTGTGTTATATTAAAAAAAATATTCTGGTTCTTCCAAGCTTTACAATGGCAGTGAATGGGGGTCGAGATTTTGAAGCCCAAAAAAGCGCATCCATCCAGCATAAAAGTAACCCATACGACTCCAGGGGGTTAATAAAGGCCTTCTGAAGCCTTCTTTATAAACTATAATAACTAGCTTCCAGCAGACGGCCGTATGCATCGATTTGCGATGGAAGCGTAACCGTAATTATTAACCCCTTTATTAACCTCCTGGAGTCGTATGGATTACTTTTATGAAGGATGGATGCACTTTTTTGGCCTTCAAAACTCGCCCCCCATTCACAACCATTATAAAGCTTGGAAGAACCAAAATATTTTTTAATATAACTCTGATTGTGTTCATCTGAAAGATGACACCTAGGATGGCTTGAGGGTGAGTAAATCATGGGATAATTTTCATTTTTGGGTGAACTATCCCTTTAACAGTCATATGCACTTCAAATGAATCATACACAATAAAACATACAGCAAGATTAATGCACAGCAGTTTAGTTTGACATTTAGCAATTATCAATCAAGTTAATTTGCAAAATCTTTCCATATGGCAGGACGTACAGCGTAACACCGTTTCCATCAATATGAAGTGGTTTAAAATGGCCTTTCTGTAAAACAAGCACAATAAAATGACCAGTCTTTTATCTACAGGCCCACAAAACTCAATTACAGACAACACACACACACACATACTGCACTCAAATGAATACTGATCCCACACACCAATGTCTCTACCTCTCTCACACACTCATGATGTGATCTGAATCCCAACGGAATGTGATGAGATCCGGCAGTTCTGATTGGCTGAAGAAGCAGGAAGTGAGCACATTCCACACACATTCCAACTCACACAGCACCACAGATGACCAATCAAAACAACAGACAGTGTCCGACTTAACCAATAAGAATCTTAGTTCATGATGAGGGCAGCAGGGATTGGATAATCAATAGTGGGCGGCTGAAAACAGCCCTATCAGCACTGCTCTATGTGACAAACAAAGCCCTTTTTGTCAAGCAATAGATTTTATACAACAAGGTGAAATGTTGTCTATTCTGATGTTAGTGTGTAATATACATCATCCCCCATTATTATCTGTCAACACTTCTTAGAGTCAAACCTAAATATTGAAGAACTTAAAATGTCTCTGAATGTCTGAACATTTTTTAATGTAAATAAAGGTTTAGAGACAAACGCTCAAAGTATAACAATAACAATCCAGAAGAATTATTGACATTTCAGAGCATGAGGCATGAAACATGAGCCACAACGTTTACCTGTAAGACAATAAATATACAGCTCACTTTAATTCATCTCACAGATTCATTGTTTTTGTGGCTCAGTCAAGATCAACATCAGATCTGACAGTCCAGACAACATGCAGAATTTCATCATCATCATCATCATCTGCAAACACACACATCTCTCATGAAACGTGCCTCACTGCTGTAAACACACACAGGACAGAATGTGATCACACTGAATCCACTGCTCTGAATCAAGCTGCAGCTTCTCAGATTCATCGATACAGACAAATAGTTTAACTTAATGACTTGTTTAACAGTTTTAATGAAGAGTAAAACCGCTCTACTACAGTATATGATGCTCTCAGACTGACATGTGCCTGTATAGACATATCTTTCTCTCTCTCTGTACACACACATACCTCTACTGAGAAATTCCAGTGTTTCCCCCTATATATTTAACACTGACTGCATTTACAACACATGCTTAAACCTATGCCTTTAGAATATATATATATATATATATATATATATATATATATATATATATATATATATATATATATATATATATATATATATATGTGTGTGTGTGTGTGTGTGAATGTATATGTATATATTTATGTGTGTGTACACGTACATATATTTGGATATATATACATATATTTGGATATATATATATTATATACACATACACACAGTATATATACACATACTGTGTCTATATATACATACAAATATATATACACACACATACACAGTATATACATACATATATGTGTATATGTATGTATATGTGCTGTGTGTATATAAGTATATGTATATACTGTATGTGTACGTATATAATATACTAATACAAATATATACACATACATTGTGTATATAAGAATATGTATATACTGTATGTGTGTGTATAATATACTAATACACACATATATATACACACACACACACATTATGTGTACATACATACATTATATACACACACGCACATTGTGTATATACATACATACAAATACACACACACATATATAATAATGTATATATATATATATATATATATATATATATATACACACACACACACACACTATAAATATGAAGTATTTACTTGTAGTTATATTATTTGCATAAAATATTCTAGACATAACAGTAATTTATTCTCAAGTGAGAAACTCATTTTAATAAAGCTTATGTTAGGCAGTCCATAACAAAAATTAAATCTGCAACTTAGCATAAACGCAATGGCAAGTAATAAGAATACAATAGTTAGAATGGATATTAAGGTTCATTAGTTGCAGTCTAATCACTAGTAGCAAATAATCATTGCTGTATCAGTTGCAAAACAGATAGGCCTGTATATCGGTCAATCGCTAGTGTAAATGAAGCCCAGCTGCGTGTCACTGATGGTGACGAGGAGAAGGTCAGGCTTGTTTAACTGCATGCAGGCATATGCGTGTGTTTGTGGCCCTGCCCGCGCCTGACGCAACCACCGGAGATCGATACGATATGAAACCGGTAATACTGTCCAGAACCGGCCAGCAGGAATACAGGAATCACATGATCATGCTGATATTTATATAGACCGACCCATAACATCAGCAGATCAGTTAATCACTTAACACGAACACATCTGACAGGTTACTCTCCAAATAACATAACATTTATGTCTTTATTGCTTTGAATTAGTTCCCTATTATGACTGGAGACTTTTAAAAGAGGCACAATAGAAACAAAAACACACACATTGATCAGAAGAATCTGAGCCGTCATCAGGTTCAATCAGACATCTGTCATCTGTCTGAGCTCAAAGCACCGCTGCCGCCAGATCAAACCGATACAATGTATCAACAAGAAGATACAAAGTTGCGGATCAGAGCTAATGTGAAGTGTTACAATGTATCACAGACGTTCCATCCGGCCGCGCGCTGTTACCACAGTCTGCGCTGGATACGCCACAGTAAACACCCCAAACCGGCGAGACCTTCAGATCTGCGCCCAAACCCACGCAAATACTCACCAGATATCTGCGATCGGGCCTGCGGGGATCGCCGGGTGTCCTCCGGGGTTAAATCCTCCCGGTCATGAGTGCTTCCCGTGGACAGAGAGTTGTCCTGGAAGGAGAGATTAGCCTGCGTCCCTCTCTCTCACACACACGCGCGCACACACGCTCGCGCTCGTAGGGATGAGAATGCAGGAATGTGACGTTTAGTCCGGTTTGCTGACAGGACACGCGCACGTGGCAAACGGGGATTGTGGGAATTTGAGTTCAAAGAGAAGTGTATTTATATCTTGTTGAATGGTTGCGGTATTATATTCTATTGTATCTTATCTCGTTGTTAAAGTTTTTATTTTATTTTATTTGTATTGAAGCTTTGGAAATAGTGTTTGTAATAAGGTCATGCCAATAAAGTACTTAAAATAAAACAAATAAAATGTATTTATCTACACTCTTAAATAAACCCAAGTTGGGTGAAAATGGACAAACCCAGCGGTTGGGTTAAATGTTTGTCCAACCTGCTGGGTAATTTTATATAACTCTTTTGTTAACTTTTTTGTTTAAAAATTACCATATTTCTGGCTTAAAATGAACCCAAAATAGGCTGGAAATTAAAAATCAGACACATAATTACTAGATGCAACAATAATAATCAAAAGGTGAACATTTATTAAGCAATTTAATAAATGTTTATTGTTGAATTATTATTCATTAAACTTATTAATAAATGTTAATTTCCAGCATACTTTGGGTTCATTTTAAGCAAGCAATAGTAATTTTTAATTAAAAAAAAATAAAATGTTTTTTAATTTAATAAAACTACCCAGCACGTTGGGCAAATATTTAACCCAACCATTGGGTTAAAACAACCCATTCAATGGGTTAAAAAAAATTTTTAACATTGCTGTTGCTGGGTCCATTTTTAACCGAGCATTTTTAGTGTATAAATCACCTGTTAATGATACCTAATAAAAAGAAAACAGTTTGTTTTTTTTTCCTTTCAAGTATTAAAATGATATGAATTGCCGTTTTATGAACAAACAGGCAGTCTAACTAAACAAAAATGTTGCAAAAGTACCATGGTACAACTTTGTGATGTCAGTATTCTTTCCCTTATTAAAAAGTAATGTATTGTTTTGATATAAACCGTAGTACTGTAGTAGTATTTACATGATATAGGTATTTCCAAGAATACCAGTTTTACCATGTACTTTTCACTGGTCTCTAGTCTATAACCACCTGACACCATCACTAAACCATTGTAACAACACAAAACTAAGGTATTTTTTATTCATAGAGCACATTCAATTGCATATAAAAGGTCATCAATTCAGACAATCATCTTTTTCTTTGTTTTCTGATGCCCCCTAGTGGTCATAAATCTCTTCCGTTGTCTTCAGCCCTCTCACTGTCGCCCTCTTGTGATCAGTAAAATACGCATGGTTTAGTAGCACTTGAGCTATTAAACTGGAAAATGTACTTCTTTAATTTGAAAAGAAGAAATAACCTCATTAGGGACGTGGAAATTTTTTTAAATTTTTTGAGCTGTATTGAACTCAAAGTGGAGTTGCTCGAATTTACAGGGCCTGGGACAAATGTGTAACGAGTAGGCTATAATAGTTGATCTTTGTTTTTCTTCATTTTTTACTATTGATGGCCATGTTGTGGGGTGCCATTTTATGAACTATTATATATTCTGAGAAGATTTAAAAAGACAACTGCAAAGTCACCTCCCTCTACATGCCAAAAACACATGTTCACAAGCACACACACACAATTATCACTTTGTTTGTGAAGGTCATCGCATGTGATGTCCTTCTTCGACACCTTTCAGTCGCTTTGCCATTTTGGCGAGAACTGTTTTCATCAATAACAGCACTGCCAAGCTCAAGTCTTACACACACACACACACACACACACACACACACACACACTGACGCTCAGAAGTCTCCTGAAGTTCCTCACTCTCCAGATGGCAATAACACTTTAGCTGTCGCTGTCAGAGACTAATTAATCTTCCTGGTGTGATCCGTCTTCCTGCAGACTGCAGACTCTTCCTCCATCCCCTCTATCACTCCATCTCTCGCCCGGCCTGGACAGCCTGTCACCAACGCAACCCTCGACACACACCGTCCCCCGTTCTGTGAGAGCACCTCGAAATCTCCATTTCCTCCTGAGAGACTCCATTATGCCAAATACCAGACAGTTTTGCTAGTTTAAGTTTGTTACTCCGGTTGTTATTCAGCATGACCTGTTTTCCTCTTTTTCATTTAATTACTATTTATACTGGGAGCTGCTTGACAACACTTACCTTAATTTGCCTTGGCAACCATAGTATCTGTATAAATAAAAAATGAAACAAAACACAGCAACAGGAGATGAAGAAGATGCCATACAGTAGTTGTATATTATGATTTTACAGCAGTAACAAGAACTGTAACTCCCCAAAAAAGTACTGTGGCGATACTGTAGTATCAGATATTGTTGAATACTGATATCATGACTACTAAAAGGAGCCATGGTATATCATGCTGTTTTACACATGTGCCATAGTAGTGACTTTGGAAATATCTTGGCGTACCATATAAAACCATTGTACATGAATTTCAGTAGCATGGTATATTTCAAAGTACTATAGTATTTTTTTTTAAATAAGGCTAGTGCCATGGAAATTATATATAGATTGGATATGTTTACTGTTAAAACAGCTGTTTTTGTGTGATGTAAAATATTAAACAAAGATAAATCATATGAGAACTTGTGCATGTTTAATGTAAACATTACAATGCCATTGAAAACCAAAGTGACACATTTCAGAGAAATTAAAAATAAAAAAGCTGCGTTTACTTGCTAAAAATGCAGTAAAACTAAAATTGAAATATTGCAATTTAAAATAAATGTGTTCTATCGGAATATATTGTAAAATGTAATTTATTCCTGTGATCAACACTCAAAAAAATCTTGGGTTATTTTTTCTACCCAAGACCTGGGTTGAGCCTTTTGGGTAAATTTTTTTGAAGAGGTTATTTTTTCAGTGTTTGGGTACTTCTTGTGTTACCCAGATCCTGGCTCAGACGTAACAACTTAGTGTTTGGGTAGTTTTTGTGTTACTTAGATCCTGGTTCAGACGTAATAACCCAGTGTTTGGGTAGTTTTTGTGTTAGCAAGATCCTGGGTCAGACGTAACAACCCAGTGTTTGGGTAGTTTTTGTGTTACTCAGATCCTGGATCAGACGTAATAACCCAGTGTTTGGGTAGTTTTTGTGTTACCCAGATCCTGGTTCAGACGTAACAACCCAGTGTTTGGGTAGTTTTTGTGTTACCCAGATCCTGGCTCAGACGTAACAACCCAGTGTTTGGGTAGTTTTTGTGTTACCCAGATCCTGGTTCAGAAGTAACAACCCAGTGTTTGGGTAGTTTTTGTGTCACCCAGATCCTGGATCAGACGTAATAACCCAGTGTTTGGGTAGTTTTTGTGTTACCCAGATCCTGGCTCAGACGTAACAACCCAGTGTTTGGGTAGTTTTTGTGTTACTCAGATCCTGGCTCAGACGTAACAACCCAGTGTTTGGGTAGTTTTTGTGTTACCCAGATCCTGGTTCAGACGTAACAACCCAGTGTTTGGGTAGTTTTTGTGTTACTCAGATCCTGGTTCAGACGTAATAACCCAGTGTTTGGGTAGTTTTTGTGTTAGCAAGATCCTGGGTCAGACGTAACAACCCAGCGTTTGGGTAGTTTTTGTGTTACTCAGATCCTGGGTCAGACGTAACAACCCAGTTATTTATCGCTGGCTTTTGCAACCACTTCAGGAGAGAGCTGTGCAGCGCAATCAAATTAGTTCATGTCTTTGGTAAAATACAGGTTTGTGTACATTTTAGTTTATCTAAAAATTCGTCATTGTTCTGTGTATCGTTTAATTTTATGCAAAGCAACATACAGGGCCGCGATGTGAGTCACCTAAACGAGTGTCGCGTCGGTCTTTTCGCGCGATGGAAACGCCTGATGCCTTCCATAAAATTGTATGATTTTATTAAAAAAGATACAGAATATAAATATGGGTGTTAAAATATGTTCTCAGAATTGTACACTGATTATTTATGGACAGGTTATGGAGTCAGTCACAGCATTTTTCAGCTATGAGTGAAACGCAGGCGGCGGTCTGAAGTTAGCAGTTCCCCCGCCGAACGCGAGTCATCTCCGGTACGAGATCCAGCACCCTTACGGTGGAAACAGGACAACAGAGACTGGTCGATTACACTTGAATTACTTCTAAATGTTTAATTTTTACTTCTAATACTTGTTAAACGAGCTTAAATGTAGGCAATATGTATTCAAAACAATATGAAATATGCTATACTATATGATCGAAAATAAAGGAATTGTCATGCAAAAGTGGCTTAAAACATTAAAACAATGGTTGTGTGGAGTACTTAAAATTTAGAAGATTTAACTTTATCCATAAACATTAATTCATGTATGAAGTGAAAAAAGAGCTAGTTTTATAGTAAAAATGAATCAACCCATTATGCTGGGTTAAATAAACAACCCAATTTGCTTTATTTACCCAACCCTTGGGGTGAAGACAACCTAAATTGGGTTGATTTAATCCAGTGTTTAACCCAGAGTGAAGCTGAATTTTCAGCATCATTACTCCAGTCTTCAGTGTCACATGATCCTTCAGAAATCATTCTAATATGCTGATAAGCTGAGATATCATGTGGCTCTGAGCCCGACTGGTTTATATGTGCCATCTGAACACTGCGTTTGTTTCGGTGATTCAACACACTTTATTGTAATAGTCTGTCATTAGATGGGTGAGTCACGCGGGCGTCGTGCCAGGCTGTGTGTGGGCAGTGGGCTCAGGCGGCACAATTTGTTGACTGTTTATTTGTCATGAACCTTTGTGTGTGTCCTCGTTCAGCTGGTTGAGCTGGCAACACACAAACACACACATTCCCACACAATGTGACCACTACATGTGTGATCTGGGTCAGTCCTAATTTGGCATAATATTGTGGATAAAAAGATTTTTTTAAGATGAAAATCATATTTGTTTGTTTCATCAGAATAAGTGAACGAAAGGTTGAATTTAACAGAATAATTTCACTACTTAGTTGGAGTGGATGTTTTTTTCCCAGCATTATTTCTTTTCTATAATCAAAATATTGTTTTGGAATATTGTTTTAATTGGCATTTAATTTAATAGTTTTTCCAGCGTTCCTAATATACCTTTTCATCATGTTAGTCTTTAGTAAAATCTCTTTAAGTAACAAAAGCTTGTATTAGCAATGGATTTGATAGATTCTGTGACGTTTTGTGGTATTAGATGATTTGCGTGACTAAAATATTCCATCCTGTTTGGTTAAATTGCAGAAATGTGTTTGATAATATCAAAATAAAAAAAATGTTAAATTTAAAAGAGTTCCAAAGTGCTATACAATTACAAGAAACTGAAAGATATCGTATAAAAAGAAAGAAAAGAGAATTTACAATATATAAAATGAAACATTTAAAATCAAAGTTGACATTCTCATGTAAAATGACAACGTTCCCATCCTGTTTATTTTCTTGTCATAGCCTAAATAACTATTATAACAAATTATAATCAATAAGCTTGAAGTCTGCTATGCTCTATTATAGAAATACTTCTTAAATTATAACAAAGTGGGTATATACGAGTGGGTTACACAGTTCAAAAGCATCCACATAATAGAAATGACAAATCCATAATTCTATATTTCCGCATATCACCCAAAACGGCCCCACTTTCCAGACACAACACAAGTGGGTTCATGTAACGACTGTTTTGCGTTTGTTTTTCTCTGTGAACACTGCAGATCTGTCCAGAGCGAGCGAGCAGAGCCAGTGGAGGGTATTGAAGGCAGTAATTAGCGAGGGAGAGCCGGCGTGATGATATTTCTGTGAGGCTGTGGCCTGCGTTTAAAAACTGAAACGTGGAATTATGCAGGACGGCCACCTCCCTTCCTTCTGGTCCACGGCCCCATCCCAAACATAAACAACATCAGGCCCTGAGTTCAGCCACCTCGACACCTGCTGCTCACTCGCCTGTCTATAGATCTGAATGAACTCTACACACAGTACCACCTGTTTTTTACAGTTACCCTTAAAATAGTGCACATGACTCGTCCTGCAGCATTTGTGCTCCAGACATAGATGATTCTTCAAATCATGCGTCTTGTTGAGGAAAGATGTGCCGTGACTTAGTCATCAGACCTAAAACAGGTGAAACTCTTGACACTGAAAGGAAGCAACCACCCAAAACACTCTAGAAACCACTCAGAAACAGCATAGCAACATGCTGAAAATATTTTAAAACTTTAGAAGCCACTTAGCAACACACTAACAACTACACCGAACACAATAGCAACTGCACAGCAATGCACTGGAAGCCACCCAGAACACCCTAGTAACTCCCTAGAAACCACATAGCAATGTGATAAAACCACTCTGAACACCATAGCAACTGCACATCAATGCACTGGAAGCCACCCAGAACACCCTAGTAACTCCCTAGAAACCACATAGCAATGTGACAAAAAACACTCGGAACACCATAGCAACCACATAGCAATGCCGGGAAGCCACTCAGAGCACCCTAGTAACTCCCTAGAAACCACATAGCAATGTGATAAAACCACTCTGAACACCATAGCAACTGCACATCAATGCACTGGAAGCCACCCAGAACACCCTAGTAACTCCCTAGAAACCACATAGCAATGTGACAAAAAACACTCGGAACACCATAGCAACCACATAGCAATGCCGGGAAGCCACTCAGAGCACCCTAGTAACTCCCTAGAAACCACATAGCAATGTGATAAAACCACTCCAAACACCATAGCAACTGCACAGCAACGCACTGGAAGCCACCCAGAACACCCTAGTAACTCCCTAGAAACAACATAGCAATGTGATAAAAACACTCGGAACACCATGGAAACTGACCCAGAACACCATAGTAACTGCCTAGAAACCACATAGCAGTGTGATAACACTCATAACACCTTACAACCGCATAGAAACACCCTGGAAGCCACCCAGAACACCCTAGTAGCTCCCTAGAAACAACATAGTAATGTGATTAAAATCTTTTAAACACCTTAGAAACTGCATCGCAATGCCCTAAAAACCTCAATAGTAACTCCCTAGAAACCACATAGCAATTTTCTAAAACACTCTGAACACCTTAGCAACTACTAACAATGCCTTGGAAACCTCCTTAGTAACTCCCTAGAAATCACAGAGCAATGTGATAAAAAAAAAAAAAAAACCCAGAACACCAAAGCAACTGCATGGCAACACCCTGGAAGCCATCCAGAACACCCTAGTAACTCCCTTGAAACCACATAGCAATGTGATAAAAACACTCAGAACACCTTAGCAACTGCATAGCAACACCCTGGAAACTGACCCAGAACACCATAGTAACTGCCTAGAAACCACATAGCAGTGTGATAACACTCAGAACACCTTAATAACTCCCTAAAAACCACATAATAATGTAATGAAACCCTCAGAATGCCTTAGCAACTGCATAGCAACGCCATAGAAACCACCCAAAACACCCTAGTAACTCCCAAGAAACCGAATAGCAATGTGAAAAAAACACTCACCAAGCCATAGCAACTTCATAGCAACACCCTGGAAACCACACACAATATTCTAGCATTATGATGGCAAGTTTTGTACAGGCAAACACTACTCACATTTTCTTGAAACTATAACTGTAAAAATGTAGTTCAGTTTTTCTATAGCACTACTACAGCACAGCTACAGACAGAAAGTGAAGACTGACAGGCAGTGTTAAGCTTAAATGGCTGAACATTTCAACATAATTGAAGATTACCAGGTGTTACAAACACACAACTACTCACTCAGTGTGTGTTTGGCTCTTTAGCCAGCAGGTGGGGACAGAAAGCCAGCCAGACAATCGGTGTGTGTGTGTGTGTGTGTGTGTGTGTGTGTGTGTATGTCAGCAGTTCTCAGTCCATTTCTTCCTTCTTAATGCTGTCCACCATATGTCATCAGTCCACACCAGCAGAGATCCTAATGAGTAAAATAATTTGTTAGAATTGTTTTTGTGTTAAAGGGATAGTCCACCCAAAAATGACAGTTCTGTCATCATTTACTCACCTTCATGTTGTTCCAAACCTGTATGACTGTATGACCTGTTTTGTATGATATTTTAAGATTTTAAGATATTTTGAAGAATTTTGGTAACCAAACAGTTTTAATTCCCATTGGCTTTCATTGTACAACGGAAGTCAATGGGAACTGAAACTGGTTACCAAAATTCTGGTACAATGTAAGTAGATGAAAACCAAAAATTATTACCAAAATTTAAATTCTTGTACAATGGAAGTCAATGGGAACCAAAACTGGTTACCAAAATTCTTGTAAAATGGAAGTCAATGGGAACCAAAACTGGTTACTAAACTTTCAATTCTTGTACAATGGAAGTCGATGGGAACCAAAAATAGTTACCAAAATTCTTGTAAAATGGAAGTCGATGAGAAACAAAGTTGGTTACCAAAAATTCTTGTACAATGGAAGTCAATGGGAACCAAAACTGGTTACCAAAATTCTTGTAAAATGGAAGTCGATGGGAAACAAAGTTGGTTACCAAAAATTCTTGTACAATAGAAGTCAATGGGAACCAAAACTGATTACCAAAATTCTTGTAAAATGGAAGTCGATGGGGACCAAAACTGGTTACTAAAATTTAAATTGTTGTACAATGGAAGTAGATGAAAACTGAAACTGGTAACCAAAATTTATATTCTTGGACAATGGAAGTCAATGGGAACCAAAAAGGGTTACCAAAATTCTTGTACAATGGAAGTCAATGGAAATCGAAACTGGTTACCAAAATTTAAATTCTTGTTCAATGAAAACAGAAAATGTTTGGTTACCAAAATTCTTCAAAATATCTTATTTTGTGTTCAGCAGAAGAAAGAAAGTCATACAGGTTTGGAATGACACGAAGGTGAGTAAATGATGACAGTGATTTTAATATTTGGGTGGACTATCCCTTTAAGAGTAGACTGCATACTGTGATGTTTCACTATGTACTGCATACTATTTTTAGTAAATAATAAGTGAAACAGTTTGCAAATATGCAACATTATTCATAAAAGTAATATGCTACCTTCTTGTCACATGACCACCACAGTGCATTGCATTGTGGATCTCATGTAGTGTGCTCTGCTGAACACTGCACATTTTGCCAAATACAGCAGGTCATTTGAATATTCATTGCATTCAGAAAATGCTCATACTGTGAAACAATATACATACAACATGCTGAAGAAATATGGTAATATGCTCTGTATGCATGAAGACAGGTGCTGCACAGCTCTGGCCGCTGATGCCCCCTGTTGGTGGTCGGCAGAACTGCGGGAGGCCCCCTGCTGCGCCCGCTGCCGTCGTCGGGCACTGGGTGAGTGTGTGAGCACCCGTTGAGTAGGTGGGTGAGCTGGGAGAGTGTGGGAGAGGTGGTAAGGGGGCAGATGGACTGAAGAGAGAAGTTCATGGAGGACGTAGAAGGTGTCAGGTACAGGAGAGGGAGGGTGAGAGAGAGAGAGAGAGACAGACACTTTTCCTTATTACAGTTTCCGATGTAGTTGCATCTTACCTCACAGATTCAGTATTATAATTGCAGAATAAGATGTTTTCATTAATACACACTCCTAAAGGTCCAAAAGGCGTTTAGAGACAGATATCACAAGAGAGCATATTTTAAGCTCCACAAAAAACTTTTTATTCTCTAATTCTTTAAAGAAGCATCTATTTTTTACAGAACCCAGAAACAAAAAACACAGATCAGTCACTATATATAGTCAAACCAAAATTTATTCAGAAACCTTGAACATTTCATTCATTAATACAGTTTATTTACTATAGTTTAAAAAAATGGTAATAAAATGTGACAAGATCTCAGAGTTAAACTGTGTCAGAAAAAAATAATCTTAATTATGTCAGATAACACTTGATTAAAACATGGTCAGGTCAAAGTGTCTAAATAATATTTGGTTCCAAATTTTTATCAATTTTACTGGTAGTGCACTGTATGAAGAATTTTTGGGTATAATATGTCACAGTTTACTTTATTTTGCTATCCTCACTTACAGAAATCTACTATAGTGTCCTGAACCCACTAGTAAAAATATATTAAAAATATAAAAATATAAAAAAAATAATTTTTGGTTTGACTGTATATATATATATATATATATATATATATAGCAAGAAGCCAACCTTTATTTTTTCAGATTTTAATATTTTAATAAGAGATTAATATTTCATAAACCAAAGCACTGATTTGAAGAACCTATAAAACATCAAGAATTTTATTAATCTCCTAAAAACATTTTGAAAATCTACACAAAAAAAGATGGATCTTGATAAGAATACAATCATTATTTTTTTTTTATCAGATTTTCTTCGTTTAATATTATTTCATAAACCAAAGCACTGATTTGAAGAACCTATAAAAAATAAAATAAAACATTTTTAAAAAATCTATACAGCAAAAGATGGTTCTTGATAAGATGCCAATCTTTATTTTGTTCAGATTTTAATATTATTTATTATTAATATTAATTATTTATTTATTTTCTAAGAAGCCAAGTGTAATGGGCAAGCAGTTGGTTAAATTAATACAAGCAAAAAAAATATATATATATATAAAATAAAAAAAATAAATATAAGTGATGTCAAAAGGGATATTTGTTTCATCCGTCAAAACATGAGGAAAAATATTTTATATTTTTTCAATATTTTAAATATGAGGGAGAACAAAACACTAAACTTGGTTAAGGTATTTATCTGACAAAATTATCTGGCAAAAAAAGGCAAGCTACAGCTACAGGCTTTATTTTACTATGCAAAAAGAAATGCATAGAAAAACTAAAAATCTGAGAGGAAAAAGCACACAATGACTACAACATAATCAGTTATTAAGCAGAAAAGTCTCTGAGGGTTGTGTGCTTGTGACCGTCATGTACAGCATGTGTCAAAGTTGTTAAATGAACTCTGCTTCTGTCCCACTCGTTGGTTAATTTCTCCTTTAATGAGCATTCCTGAGAGGCTGATGCTCGTTTGAATGTCGGACAGTCACATTTTATTGCTGTTTTCTAGTCTGGACACCTTGTTATGCACAGATTGCCACATTTTCTGTGTGTGTGTGAGATACTTCAGCAGACGCTCTTTAAACCTCCACGTCTCTGCTGCTCTCAGCCAGAGCATCATGTCATGAACTTTATATGTTAAAATGACCAGATTTTCACAAACTGTCCCCTCATTTCAGCGACCCACGTGTCTATTTGCTAAACACATTTACTCATTCTGTCTTTCGTATTGTGAAAGCAGAGAGAATCTGGTGCTTCGTTTACCAGCATCTTTTAAGTTAGTTGCCAGACAACGACAACAAAGTAGATGCAACATGCAAAGACTAACTCAATTTCTTTTTAAGGTCACTGTATAATCAAATGCACTTTTTTCGCATGTACCTTTTTACAGGAAAGTGGCAATAATTGGAGCAGCTTTATAAGAATAGAGTGTCGTCAAACGCAGTAATCACACCCTGATGATTAATTATGATGCTGTTGGAGTTTATAAAAGGTGGTGACAGACGAATTAAATAAGAGAGAAGCGGCCAAACCCATGAAACGGCGAGCACAATCAAAAACCCGTCGGTTAAGCTTAAATATCTAGAATAATCTGTACTTAACAGTATAATTTGCACACCCTGCTGCACACATTAAACACTTATGATGCCTCTCTATTATCTCAACAGATGCTGATCATTGGTGCTTTGATTTTAGCCGTTCAAAAAACTGTGAAATGAAAGCAGTGGGTGTAGCTACAGTAGGTTTCAAACCATGAATTTCAAATCATGTTTTCAGCATATTAATAAATTCAACCCACCAGATCAATATCAGGCTGAAGGTGGCAGGGAAAAATACAAACCAAAAACTCTTAATGCACAATGAGGGCCAACCGGAATGTGTCCCAGCTAAGACTGAAATCTACTGGCGAGCGAACCGTCACCCCACACCCTGCACTCATGTCTTCAAAACATGCCCTGTTGTGTCAGAGGGGCGTAAAATTAAATCAAGTCTCACTGGATACACTGGCTCTCGCTAAAACTCGCCAAAACCGAACCCACATAAAGACTAACGACTTTACCAGCCTAATGTTTAATTAGACCAAACCCCTGCCCTCCTTTCCTGCCCCGAACAGACTGGGATCCTGCACATAATCACCCCCAGCATCAGGCCGGGACAAAAACCGCATGGTGTGACTGTAACTTCGGTTTCTGTGGGGGTTTTTTGGGTAGAGCGAAAGCTTTTGTGAGAGCATCCGGCGTTCCTTCGTCATCACGTCTGGGTTTGGACACACTTTTTGAGTTTTGGGAGGACGTGACCATCATCCAAACTATTTACACTAATTGCATATTTACTGTTAGTAAATCACAGGGCAGAACTGGATTTCTGAGGGGAATCATTTAGCAAAAATACTGACCGTGGCAGGTGCTGGTACACAAATAATAGTTTTTAAGCTTCGTTTTACATTTGCAGGGGTCTTAAAATGGATTTGGGCTCTTAAGTCACACCTACAACTGTCTCTGAATCTCCCTAAAACATTTCACACCTAAATCTATATATTTTTATAAATAAAATAGGCCTCATTCATGAAACAAAAGCCGTGTATCTCATTCATAAATCCACATACATCACTGCTGCATTGCAGTTCAATGCGACAGTTTATGTAATAATGGTTTTATCATTATGTTTAAGCAGATTTTGTACTCATTCTCAATGATGATGCTCGTTAATGTAAAACAGTAAATTTGTACTTTATTATAGGAAAGAAATACTGTAATACTAATATTTTTAATGAAAATGAAAATACATTACAGAAGGGTTATTACGCTCTAAAAAATGCTGGGTTAAAAACAACCCAGGTTGGGTCGAAAATGGACAAACCCAGCGGCTGGGTTAAATGTTTGGTCAACCTGCTGGGTAGTTTTATTTAACTCAACTATTGTTTAAAAATTAATGTATTGCTTAAAATGAACCCAAAATATGTTTAATAAATGAACATTTGTTAATAATTGTAATGAATAATAATTAAACAATAAACATTTATCAAACTGATATTAAAAAAAAATGTTCACCTTTTGATTATTATTGTTGCCTCTAGTAATTATGTGTCTGATTTTTAATTTCCAACCTATTTGGGGTTCATTTTGAGCCAGACATTTAGTCATTTTTAGTTAAATAAAACTACCCAGCAGGTTGATCAAACATTTAACCCAACCGCTGGGTTTGTCCATTTTCAACCCAACTTGGGTTGTTTTTAACCCAGCATTTTTGTGGGTTATGGTTGACTAACTACAACTAACACCAAAACCATAAAAAAAACTTTTTAGATACTTGAAATAGATACTCTTATTTTCATTTAGTTAAACTTGATTTACTAAAATAATTTAAATAAAAATTATTAAAATCTATATAGACATTAAAAAAGCACTTTACAATAAGGTTCATTTGTTAACATTAGTTAATGTATTAACTAACATGAACTAACAATGAGCAATACATTTGTTACTGTATTTATTAATTTTTGTTAACGTTAGTTAATAAAAAATAGTTGTTCTCTGTTTGTTCATGTTAGTTGACAGTGCATTAAATGTTAACAAATACAACTTTTGTTTTCAACAATGTATTAGTAGATGTTGAAATGAACATTAACTAATATTAATAACTGCTGTAGAAGTGCAGTTCATTATTAGTTCATGTTAACTAATGTAGTTTACAATAAGGTTCATTAGTTAACATTAGTTAAGCGTTACCACAAAAACTAATAAAAATGTCAAAAACATTAAACAAAATTATTAAAAATGTAAAATTATAATGAATATAGTACTACTATGATCTATAAAATATTAAATGAATGAAAAACTTAATAAAAAAAATAATGATGTTGTTAAATTAACCATGAACATTTGTTTCACTTTTTTTGGTATCTTTTGCAGTGACATTCAGACAAGCATCTTAAGTGTCCATACGCAATTACATTGTACATTCAAAGCATTTTATCCTCATCATCATGACATCACACATGTAGCAGATGTTGTTCGGACTGTAAAGTGTGTCTTCACCTCACTGCACACCTGAAGGGTTTAACGTCCTTTAAATAAAAACGCCAGACCCTAAACCACAGTCTGCCTCTCTGTCCTCTTTAGAAGTGTGTGTGTGTGTTTTAACATTCGGTCTATTGAACAAAGAGGGTTTTCGAGTGTGTTTGAACTTGACTTTGTGGGCAGACACTCTTTTTGGGGAAGCGTTGAGGGTGGGTGTTATGTCTTTGAGTGTTTGGGTGGAGGGGGCCATGACAATGACTGTGTGTGTGTGTGTGTGTGTGTGTGTGTCAGCAGGCAGATGCTGAGGCCCACAGTGTGGTGTGCCATGAAAAGGGTGTGTGTGTGTGTGTGTGTGTTACCCGTGGTCTGTTAATGAGTGTGTCTACAGGCTTTGGCATTGTGTCTGTGTGTGTATATGCGGGGGTGGGTGGGTGGGTTTTTGGGAAAGGTATGAAAAAAACAAATGACCAAGATCCAGTGACTCAGCTTTGTTCAGTTGTGTTAGTTCAATGTGTGTGTGACGCAGAGAACAAATAGCTTAGCTGGAGAAAATAATGATAAATGTCATTAGGCTTAAATATATAGTGCATACAGCTATATATGTATATAGTAATAATATATATGTATATAGTAAATATATAGGCATACAGCTATACAATTTCAGACATAGCATCATTTTTCTTATTTATGCCCCCGTACGCCAACAGGGACACACGTCGAATATTATTGGGAAACCTGCCACGGCAATTATCCACCTCTCCTCCATTTTGCTTGGGAACTAATGTTTAGTCGGAACCAAAGTTTACACGACTGCGTTCTCTGGAATCCTCTCAAGTGAAGGACCTCTACATTCCGATTGGTTGCCGCCAAACCACGTCATAGTTCATTATCATAAAGTTGACCTGACTTCAACTCTCCTCGACGCCCACACCATCCAAGACGCGCCGTGCCGCTGCTCGCCGGAGCTCGCCGCCGGCTCACATTGAAAATGAATGAGTTCCTGTCACTTTGACGCTCTCGTCAGCGGCGGTGTGAACACACAGTAAGCATCCTCTGGCGGTACCAAAAAGCATAATTTCAGTTTTACTTTGGTTCGACTGAACCAGATTGTGAGCCATCCAGCTCTTAACCTCTTCTATACATGCAACAAGTAGATTAGAGTTCTCTCCCACACTCAAAGGAAGAGAAATCTGCATATCATCAGCATACAAATGGACATGCTGTATTTTAAAAAAAAATTGAGCACAGGCGCAACATATACAAGGAAAATAAAATAGGGCCAATAACAGAACCCTGAGGAACCCCACAAGTGACAGGCGCTGTTGTTGAAACAAAGTAACCATACTTGACAGAGAATGATCTATTTTAAAGATAAGACTTGAACCACTCTAAAACCATCCCACGAATTCCAATCAAATGGGATAACCACTTTATAAGAATCACATGGTCTATTGTGTCAAAAGTTGCACTCAAGTCCAATAAAATCAGAGCTGCAGCGTTACCTGCATCTCTGATTTTACGAAGGTCATTAACAACTTTAAGAGTGCAGACTCAGTGCTGTGACCTGCCCTAAAACTGGACTGAAACGTAAGATCTCATACTTACTTAAAAATGACATATATATCACAATAGAAAGTAGTTATTTTAAAAAGCAATAATACTTCACAATATTCCTGTTTTGATGTTTTGATCAAATAAAAAAACATTGATATATAGTGTGTGTGCTTGTTGTGGTCAATTCAGTTGAAATTCACCCTCATGAACTGAAAGGATTCTTGTAGTCTGAATTTTGCCCAACCCTGATGAATGTGTGCATGTGTGATTATAAGTCATTAAGCGTGACCCTGACCCGTGTCACTGCATGTTTGTGGTATTGTTCTCCTCTCTGCAGTCACATATTGTCTCTGATTATTGCATTACCTGTTCTGTCATCATAAACTTTCAGACACTCACACCTAACAGAGGATGACGTGTGCTCATGTGTTTCCTCAAAGAATCCGCTCTGAATTCCAGAAAAAACATTCTCTGCTGTAGCTTGAAAGACGAACTCATCAGGACCAGATATTTTCATTATATCCATGGGTTAAATTAGGTCAGAATGATCCATAACTCAAAAAATAAATAAATAAATAAATAAATAAATAAGGGCCAATAACAGAACCCTGAGGAACCCCACAAGTAACAGGCGCTGTTGTTGAAACAAAGTTACCATACTTTACATGCTTGGCAGATCATTTGGCAATCCACTTTCCATCTTATGCATGCTCCAGCCCAGGTTTTGTTTGTTCCAATATATACTGTACACATTACAGACCCATTTGATACATGCAATGGCAATGAATGACTATTTAATGCTAAAAAAAAGCAAAACATCAGGAGGACAAAAAGCCTTGTTCTGGTTCATCAGGCTAATTTTTCAGTGTGTGAATATGTCAACAGGAATGCATTGTTGCATAGAAATGCAATTCAAATCTTCACAGCAACAATTCTTTCCCTGTGTGAACCAACACACAGTTATGAGCAAATATATGGATCCTAATACATATATCATAATCATAAATGCACACAAAATGTGCACACCCTTCAAAACATTTACCATGGTAACCATAGTTTCCACAAACACCATATTTAATACAATCAAATTGTTGTTATAGAGAAATAAAACAGTGCGTCACAAAGATTCTTACAAAGGTTTGAAGGAGATCAAATACACTCTTAGGAAAATGTGGTTCTAAACCAGATTAGTGTTCTTCAGCTTGTAACAATAACAGAACCTTTTTTTGGAACTAAATAGAACCCTTTTTTAAGATTCCATATAGAATCATGCTTTGAAAGTACTATATAGAACCTTAATGGTGTTAAAAAGAACCTTTTTAATAATAGTTTATTTCATTGATATTAGTTTTTATATTATTTTTACCCCTATATCTACTTGGTCTTGTTGCCTTGTTGCCTCTAAGGTTTTACATTTAAAAAAAAACTAATTAAATAAATTAAGAAGGATATCAAGTGTTGAGAGTGTGTTGACAATCTGTACAGATTTTTATATTTGAGCTCCAGAAACTCAATAGTCACAGATTACACCGTTACAGAAAAAAAGGCGGGAATAAAGATCCCTAAACTCCAACATAGGACCATTTGAGCATTGTAAAGAACCATTAAAGAACAATCTTTTCTTTAAAGTGAACATTATGATGATTTTACACTGGTAACAATAACTGTAGACCATGGTTACCATGGTAAAGTTCTGTACGGGCCTTTCTGTCCTCAGCTGAGCCGCTGGTCTCATTTGTAACTCTGCTAACCTGCAATTGTACTGAGCTCCACATTTAGCAGCTGGAATGTTAGGGTGGGCTGAGTGTGTGTCACACAACAAAGCTGAACACAAGGGTGTAGCTCCCCGCTTCACATCCTCCTCCGAAACCACCCGCCTGGCCCGTCTGCATGGAAACACAGCCATCGCGGGCTGTCCAGCGCTCCCCACCCTCAATATAGACTCTAACCTCTCAACCTTTCTCACTCAGTCTCTCTCTACTCCTCCCAAGATCACACTGAACCGTACAACTCATGTTCATATACTGTAGACATGCATGTATGTATATATATATAAATACATCCTTGATGAATAAAAATATTATCTGCTGTGATTTTTCTTCATTACATTTGATGTTGACTTGTTGATACCTTTGGAGTAACTCAGATGATTAGGCACCAAATCTGAGATTTACATTCTGAATTAATTCACAATAAAACTAATCTCACCCCATACTGCACCATGAATATGCAGATGCTCCCAGTGTGTGTGTGTGTGTGTGTGTGTGTGTGTGTGTGTGTGTGACCACGGATGTGTCAAAATCCTTCATAACATTCTGTGTGACTCTGATCTGACGTGTCTGTTGGTAATATGATAAATTCAGTAAATCTTCTGCTGCAGTCCGGACACCTGGACGAAGAGCACTTAAAAACACATTTGTTTTATCAACACAGCAGCGGAAAAAAGACATTTGGCAATAAATGTTATTTGGCTTTTTTGATGAGAGACGAAAATGAGGAAGATTATAGCGTTTGAGCGACGGCATTCAGAACGGACAACCACACCGACCGCACTGACTCACAGTGAAGAACACACACACACACTTATTCAGAGACCATTATAAGACCCACACTGTAACAACAACAACAAAAAAAGAATGTTGCAATTAGCTATCACATCTTAAAATTTAGTGATAGAATAACATTCATTGATTTAACTTGAGAAAACTCCAGGTCACTAAATCCTTAAAGGCTTAGTTCACCCAAAAATGAAATTTCTGTCATTTATTACTCACCCTCATGTCGTTCCACACCCGTAAGACCTTCGTTCATCTTCAGAACACAAATTAAGATATTTTTGATGAAATCCAAGAGCTTTCTGTCCCTCCATAGACAGCAATGTAATTATCACTTTCAAGCCCCAGAAAGGTAGTAAAGACATCATTAAAATAGTCCTATGATCTATGATCAATCAGATCCAAAAAGAAATACAAAAACTGTGCTAAATGAAAGAAAACAAGTTGATAAAAAGATTGAATCCAATATTTGGCTGTAACATACACTCTAAAAAATAATGTGTTGGCTCAACAAAAAAAAATTAATGCAATTTTTTGAGTTATGACAACTTTGAGTGAATTTACATTCAACCAACAAGCTACATTGAGTTAGAGGAACTTCATTATTTGTAGCATAGACAAATTTTTAAGTTGATTACTCAAAAAAATTAAGTCGCTCCAACTAGAGTTGTAGCCCTGGAACCAATTAATCTGATCTATTTCAGTTCAAATCCACAGCTATCACAGCACATGCTAACATAACTTATTTAACATGTATATTTAATGAACAAGTAAGATATTACTCGTCACTGACAGTCATTGCTTATAGAGTCAATGTAGTGTTTACCTTCATGATAACCACAATGATAACCACAAAAACTCTTTTAAATGTCAAACATAACAGCATTAAACACTAACAGGTCTTTCCTTTCACTAAAAACAAATAAATTAACACTTAATTTCAACATTTATCCTCCTTATCCAGTGCAATGCAAAGCATGCTGGGAACTAGAAATCCACTGCCTATTTTCTGAAGTTATCAAGACAATTTCATTAAGTTACTACAACTTTTTTTTTTTTAAAAAAAGCCGACAAACGCAGAAATTTGAGTTTAAATTACAGATGATATTTAGTTGATGTAACGATTAACATTATGTCAACAGAACTCAACAAAATAATGTTTGCAACTTAAAAGGTTTAATTAAAAAAATACATTAGAATTTTTAACTTGCAACCATGCATTTATTTAAGTTTTGGTAACAGGTCCCCTCAATTACTTTTTAGAGTGAACAAGAGATTTATAAGCGTTTTTTTGTAGGCCGGGAACACCAACAAAGTTGGTGGGGGGGGGAGTCATATCCTGTGCGAGTAAAGTCAGTAAGTTTTAGTCCAATGCAATAATATTAACAAGTATTTTCGGGGAAAAAGAAAATCCTCTCCGATTCAAAATGACAGTAATACAACTCCACATTTCAAGCTGACTAAATTTAAGGCAGTTCAGACACTTACTTTAAGTTGATTTTTTTTTAACCCAAACATTTCTCATCTGTACTCAACAGAAATCACCTGAGCAACTAGTAAAATTCTCATCTGGGAAAACACAGACTTTCATATGGCCTTGTGTCTCTGAATGCCAATTAATCCCAGTCCTAGACTAAAGAATTTTCCATAAAGAATAACACTGACAGATTTTGAATGCCTATGGGAAAGTGCCGCCAACATGCAAAGCTCAGAAAAGCACCTGCTGAAGGTGTTTGAATGAACGAATGAATGAATGATGACAAACAAACATGCGCTGTTGTTCACCACCCCTCCCTGACGCTATATCTTCATTTCTTTCTATTCTTCTCTTAATGCATTGTGTTGTCAAAGACAGAAACAGAAAGCAGCAGCATCAACCCTTCCAGAAGTCTTCACCCAGAGCGTCGCCAGAGAGCATTAACCCCGAACAATAGTGAGATTTCACTAATGTGTCTGATGAAAAAGGCAGGGAGGGTGACTCACTCCACCCTGGATGAAATATGCGAGCGAGTCTCTCGATCGCCCGTCTTTCTCGTCGGGTGACCGGGCCCTTGAGATGTCTGTCATCTGCCGCCCTCTCCCTCTCTCTTGGGACGCGGGGAAGGAGGCGCGAGACGCCTCCCACCATCTTTAATTTTCACCTCGGTTGCCGCACCGACACCATGGCAACTGAAGGGTGGCGACCTCGCATATCCGGATGCTGTCGTTACCCTTCGATGCCCCGAGAACTCATGACCACTACGGGCCGACGGGGGGCCACGCGCTCTGGAGACCGAAGACGAGAGCCTTGCCAAATATAGTTCTTGTCAAAGAACAAACGAGAGTGCAGGTACAAGGACTAGAGCGAACGTTAACTGGTTGTTTAGTGTAAACTAGTCTAGATGTATGTTTGGTATGGTAAACTAGTGCAAAATCATTTCTCCAGTCTTCAGTGTCACATGATCCTTCAGAAATCATTCTAATATGCTGATTTGCTTCATTATTATCAATGTTGAATGTGTATATATGTCACAATTGAAAGAGTCCAAAGACGAAGTTCCAGTCCAAAGGTATTTAATACAAGAATAAACACAGGGTAATCCAACACAACATGACAGTGTGCGTAGCATAAACAATAGCCGACAATGAAGTGAGGAAACAAAGGAACTTAAGTATACAATGATAATGAACTAAAAGACTAACAGGTGTGATGATCAAATGAAATGCCATGGTAACTGATGAGAGCGGGAAAAGTGAACAAAGACAACAGCAAATAATGAAAAGCAAACTAAAAGTCCATAAAAATGAAACTAAATGAACAAGTGACTAAATATATGTGACAATATAATACCCAGGTGGCCTATTGTTTATTTGATCTCTTTCTTTTTTTATATTTGATGAGACTGCCAAGTTAAAAAATGTATGCATTTTTAGTTGAATTTAAAATGTGATGATAAATAGATGGCACTCACTAAATGAAACTAAAAATAAAATTTGATGTAGTAAAATATAGCATACTATTGTCTGAAATGTTTAGAGTTACAGTGCATACTAGATATTATTTGTCAAAGTATGCAGTATGCTAGTATTTTTTGTCCTTTTTTTTAAAAAGCTAATTCTGATAAAATAATGAAGCAGGAAAAATCTGTTACATTTTTTCTGTTTAAATTTTTTTCAAAAGGTTAGTTCACCCAAAAATGAAAATGATCCCATGATTTACTCACCCTCAAGCCATCCTAGGTGTATATGACTATCTTCTTTCAGATGAACACAATCAGAGTTATATTAAAAAATATTCTGGCTCTTCAAAGCTTTATAATGGGAGTTAATAGTAACTGTGATTTTGAAGCCCCAAAAAGCGCATCCATCCATCATGAAAGTAATCCACACGTTTAATAAAGACCTTCTAAAGTGAAGTAATGGGTTCTTGTAAGAAAAATATCCATATTTATAACTTTATAAACTATAATCACTGCCTTCCGTACAAGAGTGTAGTTTCGGCAGAAGAGTGACCTCTGAGCTGATGTATGGCGTAATGTCGAGCGCGGAAGTGTAGAGGATAGAGCAAAACAAAACACCGGTCACGAATCAGAAGACTAATTTTTAAAGAGAAATGTCGGAGGATTTCGATATAAGAGAAGAGAAGCTTCAGTTTGTTGCCCAGACCTATTTGTTTGAACCGCAGAGGCGTCTACTCTCACCTAAGTTTACGCTACTCCTACATCATACGGCGAACTCGACTCTCTTGTGAACACGCGGACGGACGTTACCGAAGCCAGTGATTCTAGTTTATAAAGTTATAAATATGGATATTTTTCATACAAAAAATGCATCACTTTGCTTCAGAAGGTCTTTATTAACCCCCTGGAGCCATATGGATTACTTTTATGATGGATGGATGTGCTTTTTTGGGCTTCAAAATCTCGCCCCCCATTCACTCCCATTATAAAGCTTGGAAGAGCCAGAATATTTTGTAATATAACTTTAATTGTGTTTGTCTGAAAGAAGAAAGTCATATACACCTAGGATGGCTTGAGGGTGAGTAAATCATGGGATAATTTTCATTTTTGGGTGAACTATCCCTTTAAGTAAGTGTTCGTGCTGCCTTAAAACTTGAAATGTGAAGTTGTATTACAGCTAGGGTAGGCACTGTTTTTCCTAAACACATTTTGTTATACTGGTTGAAACTCACTTCAAATCCTGATAGCAATCAATAATAGGCCTATATCGTCTGTGGAAGTCTCAGGACCAATACATGTTTGTCAAATCATTGCATTCGGTCTGAATTCAATGATAGGATGTCTTACCTGCCTGTCAACATATGTATCTGCATACCTCCGCACACCTGTTTGTGCAGACATCATATGTCATCACTGCGTTCCATGAGGCCAAGGACGCTTCAAGGCAAACCTCCAAGGCTAGCAAAAAATAGCGTAAAGCTGCGGTACGCAAGGGCGGAGACAGAGGCGTTTTTTTAAAATGAATGTCAATAGAGGAGAGGCTTCACTACGCTGAATAAACTGTTTTTGTGGGAAAACAGCTTATCATGAATCAATAGCCTATTGACTAATATTCAACATGCTCTTAAACATTAGAAGGTGGGATCTTACACTTTCTAAGCTAGCTTGCTATTGCTAGCCTCTCCGAAATTGCCTACCCTACCGTTAACTAGGTAACAATCTTTTTTATAGTATAGAAATGGAAGGTCGAATGCTTTGTATTTTGGGATACAGTAATTTGTATATTGCATATTTTAGGAAAGTGTATCAGGTCATTTGTGTACTGCATGAATATACAAAATTTGCATGCTCCGCACAGTATGCACTTCATTATGCAAAAACAGTATGTATGGTGGTATGCTATTCCAAACATCGCCATAGGCTGCTTCAAAATCACTGTGTAAAGTTTGTCCAGGTTGTGTGGGTCAGTCAAACCTTTTGACCAGTTCCTCTATACAAGCACATGCATTTTACACACAGTAAGTGTACAAGATCTGGCTATTATAACCAGGACATGAACTATCCTGTTTCTATGACGATGTGTGTGTGTGTGTGTGTGTGTTAACTGAGGCTGGCTAATCAGCTGATGAGGTGTTTACAGACCCCCGTCGCCTGGAGGGGCCCTAGTGAGCATGAGACATGACTTACAGTAACACACACACACACATGCACACACGAGACATGCACGCATGACACAGGACACACACACACAACGCCGAGCTCTCATTACTCTGACAGTCATTTGCAACGCTGCATGCCGAATTAGCCCAGCAGTAGAGAAACCGCTGTATAATGGCTGCTGCCTGCCGGATGGGCCACAATGCAGATAAAAGCATTCTGGGTAAAACCAGGTCATCTTACAGGAAAGCAGAAATCCATACGAATGAGATGAACTACTGATGCAACAAGTACAGCACAAGATTTTAGAAAAGTCTCTGCTGATGTCTGCTCCAGTGAGTGTGTGATGTTATGCTAATAAAAGCACTTTCACTCATATATATATATGAAGAAATGCTGTAAAAATACACCATGTCAATTGTTCATGTGGTTGGTGTGATTACGTATAATGATGTTAGAGTTTGTTAGCACTAGTCTATTTCTAGTTGCAGTCGGACAGTTAGACAAAGAAATGACTTTATAAATGGCTGCCGTTTCCCACCAAGGTCATCTGAGAGGTCACGCAGGCCCTGATTCCCACACCAACATCAGAATGAGGGGATGGAAAAGAGAAAGCATGAGAGAGGAATAGCCACCGTGTGCCCAGCGAATATTATCAGCCAACTCTCTGAAGTCCAACCAGGAAGTCAGAAAGGAAGTCACGATGAGTCACCATGGCGATAACCTCAACTCCTGCCTATCCAGTACAGTATCAATAACACACACACTCATACACTCAATCATACACACACTTGATTGTTTAGTGAATAAGAAACAATGGAAAGTGCACTTGGCACAAAAAAGTCAATGGATATAGACAGATATGGAGAGTAATATGTATGTGCATGTGTGCATTATTGTGAATAAAATTTGTGAAATTTGTTTAAAATTAAATTATTTAAATAAATAAAAATACAATTATTTTTTCTAAATAATTTAATAATAATACATTTTAAAATTTAAAATGCTTAGAAAAGCTTTAACCATTTCCAAAAATTTGGTGACGTTTACGATAAATGTTTAACTATTAAAGGTATGACAACGTATAACAAATTATTTAAAAAATAAATGTATAACAAATTATTTTGAGATATATATATATATATATATATATATATATCCGTGTGTGTGTGTGTGTACATATATTACATCATCAATGTAAATATTTAAAATAAACATTTTATATATAAAATGTTACATAATATAAATTATATATATATATATAGATGATATAAAATAATTATATAAAAAATATATAATTGAATGAAAGAATGTAATTATATAGTCATATATATTTTATAATATTTAAAATAAATATATATTAACTTTTACATTAATATATATATATATATATATATATATATATTAATAATATTACGTTAAATATATATTTATTTTGAATATTTACATTGATGTTGTGGTTTTATATATATATATATATATATATATATATATCTCACAACATCAATGTAAATATTTAAAATAAAAATTTTATATATAAAATGTAATATAATTAAAATAAATTAGATACATATATATATATTGATTATATAAAATAATTATATAAAAATTATATAATTATATAGTCATATATATTTTATAATATATCTATCTTAATATATATATATATATATATATATATTAATTATATTACATTTAATATATATTTATTTTAAATATTTACATTGATGTTGTGATATATATATCAGAACGTCACAGTTTCCTGCTAAAATCAGGGATAATTCACTTGTTTGTTTTGTAATTTATAAGACTGTTGTATTTAAACATAACCCCATTACTGAGAAAACAATAATTACAGTATGTTTTAGAGTGAAATTTGGATTCAAAGAAGTGAGGTGGCAAAGCCTTTATTTATATTTATCTTTGCCTTGTATGTTGCATATGAGCAAAAGGAAACTGGTTGCAAAGGTCTCCATTTGAGACCACAAATTACAAGCCTGCCTCTCAAAGAAACCAGAGCTCAAAACAAAAACGCAGGACAGTGGTCTCCTTTGAACATTAAAACCTGTTAAAATAAAACTGGCCGCAGTGGTGGCTGCACAGAAGGCCTGAAAACCCATAGCGGTTAAGAAGAGGCACAGGAAACCCCCAGGGTGAGGTGATCCTCCTAAACACACCAGCTCAGGAACAGGAAGCTATTTTAAAGATTCACACCAAATCTGATCCTAAATGATCTATAAATACCAGCACAAACTTTGACCATGTGAAATATGAATTATTATGATTTATCATGCCTCATAAAGTTGTGTATTTGTGGTCAGTGGCCCTTAAAGAGCATATAAGTGACACTTAAAGCCTGAATGTCACTGCATTAACCAACAAAATATGCTTATTTTATAAAGAACTGTAAAATAAACAACAGCATGTCCAATATGGTGAAAATCTACTGACAACGTCAATGGTTCACATCGTGACAATACATCTTCATTCTCCATACTAGATATTGTTTCACCATTGCAAACTCTGTTATACTGTAGCAGACGAGGAGAGTTGAGGCATGGATCCTTTTATTAAAGGTGCAGTATGTAATATTGAAAGCTAGTGGTTGAAATGGGCACTGCAGTCCAAATTCAGCTTTCCAGCCCCCTCCTCCTCAGACTCAATGGCTGCAATACCCTGTTTTCCACCAACTGGCAACCTAGGGTGTTGAAAAAATATTGAGTACATTGGCAGTGGGCGGGATCAAAAACAGACGTTCCGACAATGTAAAACTTTAAGCATTGTTTTTAGTAGAAACAAGTATGTGAACTTAGCACATTTCCTAAATATCTGCAAACGTCACCGACCGACTCAAATGAAACACAGGGCAATATATACATGGGATAATCAAGGAACTAAACAAGAAACAGGTAAACATAATCAGGAAACATAATTCAGTAACTATGGAAACAAATTCAAACACAGGAAGAGAAACAGAAGCAACTTTCAAAATTAGAGTCTTTGAACAGAAACAGAATGTGACACTAATTTTGTCATTTTAACAAAAGACTGTGAAACTGCTATGGTAAAAACCTGTTAATTGGTTAAGTTCCCTTACTCTATAAATTTTCATGAACAGTTTTTGGAAGTGGAAGTCAACAGGTCATCTCATAATTTACAGTGAAAAAAACGTAACTTGACATTCCCAGAACTCACTGTGTGACACTTCACGTTTATTTTAAAGGGGACATATCATGATAATCTGACTTTTTCTGTGTTTAATTGCTATAATCTGGTCCCCGGATCTACCAACCTAGAAAACGTGAAAAAAGACAACCCAGTAACTTTGTTTTGGTAAGCCTTTCTCTACAAGCATGTGAAAAAACAAGCCGTTCAGATTTCGCTCACCTTGTGACGTAAGACATTCGTCATTTTGGCTGCGTAAGATTCTCCCGCTTTGTTGTTGTTGAGCAATCGAAGCACGAGCTGTTAAAGCTCCGCCCTCTTCTGGAATGGGGGCCGGGAGCAGCAGCTCATTTGCATTTAAAGGGACACACACAAAAACAGCGTGTTTTTGCTCACCCAAATAGGGGCAAATTTGTCAAGCTATAATAAATGATCTGTGGGGTATTTTGAGCTGAAACTTCAGACACATTCTGGGGACACCAGAGACTTATATTACATCTTGTGAAAAGGGGCATAAGAGGTCCCCTTTAATTAAATAATTAAATATAATTTCTTCTTCTTCTTTTTTCTTAATAGTAATGTACATTAGGGTTTTATGTTACATCTGTTGTTAAATGAGAGTTTATTGCATTATTTTAGTGTCGTGTGTGTTACCATGATGGTGTTTTGCATTAGTATGACACACTCTAAAAAATAATGGTACTAAGAGGGGATCTTTTGAAGCAATGCCATTGAAGAACCGTTTTTAGTTCCCCAAAAAAACCTTTCAGTGAAAAGTTCTTAAAAGAACATACCAGGTTCGTTATGGAACCATCAATGCCAACTTAGAACCTTCATTTTTAAGACTGTAGGCGGTCCATTAAAATATTATATCTTATATGCATTTTTTTAATTTGTATTTTCCTATTCTTTTCGTGCATTAAGGAAAAAGTCAGCTGAAAATGAACAAACCTGTAAACAAGTGTTTCCTGTTGTGAGAGGCGGGTCGGTGAGAAGAACTGCATTATTTACTCACATGAGAGAAATATTATAACAGTGCACTATTTCATGCTGGAATTTCCCACGGTAAGGTCCTGGAAGAGGCTTTGCACTTTCAGTTTGTATGTTCAGTCTTTGATCGTGGTCAACCGAGCGGCTTTCAGAGTTCACGGTTTATGGTTCTGCCCCTAAAACTCCCTCCATACCTGATACAAGAAGAGCGGAGGGGGTGATGACCTCTTTAGATTATCTTAACATCCTAAATGGTTCTCAAATGAGTTTGTTACACAGCGTCCCTAATGTACTTCAGGCACACTTGCTTGAAAGTCATTGCATAATACCATTCACACTTTTTATATTGCAGTTAACAAGTATATCCTTTTTTATCTCTGATTGAAATATTTGAAAAAAAAGTTTGTCTCAATCATAGTATTTTTGTCAGTTTCTCCTTCCTGACTGCGGTAAAGCAATCTGATACTATCATCTTCAGGCTTCGGCCATGTCTGAAGAACCGTCCCATGTTCCTCTCACAGATACAATCTGACCTGGTTAACGTGCCGACAGTGATGTCTGTGCCAAACGGCCGGTGATGAAGGGTTAGATGTGACTTCCCGTCCCCCCGCGGGTCTCTTTAATGACAGCGTTGAGGCTCACACAGGGTTGTGTTTTTACCGTCACTGTCGCTCGGTTCAAAACAAAGACTCGGACGACAACCTACATTCATGATAGCCTTTCATCTCAAATGCTGTACGAAACCTTAAAAATGTGCCACTTTTTGATTTGAAATACTATCATCTTGCAAACTGTGAAAGCTTGAGATGTTAAAAGTGAACATGAAAACATTCTTAAAATTAAAAGTTCCAGTTAGAATCAAAAAGGGTTTTTAAAATCACAAAGAACGTTTAGAACTTCAAATGAGAAAATAATGGTTCTATGTAGAACTATATTTGTCAGTGAACACTATATTACTTCTGTATTCAATGTTTGGAAATATTTTGACCTACATACAAAGAACCTTTAAATTGAACCCTTATAAATAGCTCAGTATGGAACCTTTTAAAGGAACAGTTCACCTAAAAATGAAATTCTGTCATCATTTACTCACCTTCATGTCTTACAAACCTGCATGGCTTTTTTCCCTGTGGGAGACAAAAGATAAAATTATTTTTTTTTTTTTAAATGAGTCAGCACATTTGAGCTTCTGCAAGAACCAATGAGGTTCGTTCTCGTGTTACGCAGCACGTTCGAGCTTCCGCGAGAACCAATGAGGTTCATTCTCTTGTTACGCATCACATTTGAGCTTCTGCGAGAACCAATGAGGTTCATTCTCGTGTTACGCAGCACGTTCGAGCCTTCGGCGAGAACCAGTGAGGTTCATTCTCTTGTTACGCATCACATTTGAGCTTCCGGAAGAACCAATGAGGTTCATTCTCATGTTACACAGCATGTACGAGCTTCCGCGAGAACCAATGAGGTTCATTCTCGTGTTACGCAGCACATTTGAGCTTCCGGAAGAACCAATGAGGTTCATTCTCATGTTACACAGCATGTACGAGCTTCCGCGAGAACCAATGAGGTTCATTCTCGTGTTACGCAGCACGTTCGAGCCTTCGGCGAGAACCAATGAGGTTCATTCTCATGTTACGCAGCACATTTGAGCTTCCGGAAGAACCAATGAGGTTCATTCTCATGTTACGCATCACATTTGAGCTTCCGGAAGAACCAATGAGGTTCATTCTCATGTTACGCATCACATTTGAGCTTCCGGAAGAACCAATGAGGTTCGTTCTCATGTTACGCATCACATTTGAGCTTCCGGAAGAACCAATGAGGTTCGTTCTCGTGTTCCACAGCATGTACGAGCTTCCGCGAGAACCAATGAGGTTCATTCTCGTGTTACGCAGCACGTTCGAGCCTTCGGCGAAAACCAATGAGGTTCATTCTCATGTTACGCAGCACATTTGAGCTTCCAGAAGAACCAATGAGGTTCATTCTCATGTTACGCATCACATTTGAGCTTCCGGAAGAACCAATGAGGTTCGTTCTCGTGTTCCGCAGCATGTACGAGCTTCCGCGAGAACCAATGAGGTTCATTCTCGTGTTACGCAGCACGTTCGAGCCTTCGGCGAAAACCAATGAGGTTCATTCTCGTGTTACGCAGCACATTTGAGCTTCCGGAAGAACCAATGAGGTTCATTCTCATGTTACGCATCACATTTGAGCTTCCGGAAGAACCAATGAGGTTCATTCTCATGTTACGCATCACATTTGAGCTTCCGGAAGAACCAATGAGGTTCGTTCTCATGTTACGCATCACATTTGAGCTTCCGGAAGAACCAATGAGGTTCATTCTCATGTTACGCAGCACATTTGAGCTTCCGGAAGAACCAATGAGGTTCATTCTCATGTTACGCATCACATTTGAGCTTCCGGAAGAACCAATGAGGTTCATTCTCGTGTTACGCAGCACATTTGAGCTTCCGGAAGAACCAATGAGGTTCATTCTCGTGTTATGCAACACGTTTGAGATTCCGTGAGAACCAATGAGGTTCATTCTCATGTTACGCAGCACATTTGAGCTTCCGTGAGAACCAATGAGGTTCATTCTCGTGTTACGCAGCACATTTGAGCTTCCGGAAGAACCAATGAGGTTCATTCTCGTGTTACACAGCACGTTCGAGCTTCCGCAAGAACCAATGAGGTTCATTCTCGTGTTACGCAGCACATTTGAGCTTCCGGAAGAACCAATGAGGTTCATTCTCGTGTTACGCAGCACGTTCGAGCTTCCGCAAGAACCAATGAGGTTCATTCTCGTGTTACGCAGCACATTTGAGCTTCCGGAAGAACCAATGAGGTTCATTATCATGTTACGCAGCACATTTGAGCTTCCGGAAGAACCAATGAGGTTTGTTCCCGCACATCAAGCAGGTTCGGTTGAGCTTCTGCTTATGTTTGCTGATCAATGTTTATATGTGATAAAAGCCTAGATTAAATCTGGTCATCATATAAAGCGATCAAGTCTCTTCAGAAGACTTAAACCGCTCATATATGGATTTATTTGACAATGTCTTTATGAATGTGTTGAAGTGTCAGAGTTTTGGGTGAATAGACTTTCAATGGAGGGACAGAAATCTCTCAGGTTTATTTATCTTTATTTGTGTTTCCAAGATGAGAGTGTAGTTCTTTAGAAAACTGTCTCAGAAGTACTAATATACCTATTCCAGTAGCATTCCCATTCATCCCATACATACATTAAAACTGCATTGCTGTCCCTAGAAATACACGGCCTGGTTGCATATTTGCTTCATGGTGACTCAGTTTCTGAAACCAAATGCAGTGTGATTGCGCAATCTAGGACAAACACAAATACTGATTAAGCGCCCTGAAACAAAAAAACAAGTAGCTGCAAAAGTATCACCATAATTTTTTCACTATAAGATTTTTGTGATTTACTATGTATGTTGCTGGCAAAAAAATGTTTTGTCATAATGGCTTCTTTTCAATGGCTGTCAATGAAGAAAGATGCTATTTGCCCCTCTAATGTTGTAGTTACAGCACCTATACCAGCAGGGGCTAACTGACCCATACTAACCACACTAACCATAAACCCCTGTAACCTCCATACTAGCACTTTAAAGAACCCAGAAACCAGTAAACAGATGTAATACAATGAACCATAGCAACTCAGTAACTATAAAAAAGACCAACACACACTGATGAATCATGCACACGCTTGTGAATAACTTCCATAATAAGTACTCTTTAAGAATTCCATCAAAAGTATGCTAAAGTGTAGTGGCAATAAGGCCAGAAACATGTATTAAGAAAGAAAAGGACTCGATTTTGATTTCATACTTACTTTAAGAGTATAAGAGAAACCAGCACTAGGTCTATGATGACATTAGTCTAGTTTTATATTGGTTCATGTCTTGTGCGTTCCTCAGTGACCGCAGGTAAACAAAGTCATGTCACTGGTCATTATTTGCTTAGAAACAACACAGATAGAGACTGAGAGAGAGCCAGCCAGAGACAGAAAGAGAAATGAAATAATATTGGTGGTCCCAGAGCATAGACTTTGCCTTTGGGCAGAGCAGACATGCCCTCAAACCCGAGCTGATTAGAGACTGTCACCACAGCAGGACTCACTAAACACACCTCTCTCTTCATCACTTACTGGGACCGGTGACAACACACACGCCAGTCTACGAGAGTTATGATGAGCTGCCGTCGCCTACAGGGAGGCCGTAGACATCTCGCAATCATGCCAAGAAATACTGTGTAGGATTACGCTTCTCTGAATTGTAAGAAATATACTGATGGCCCGAGTGATTCTAAACACAATGAACGATGAACAGAATGAATTTCTAATGAATCATTTGTAAATCCATTCATATGCAGATTGACTCATTGAATTAAGTGCAGCATTTATGTAAGCATTATATACAAATTCACTTAGTATGTTTCATTTTAATTTAGTTTCCCCAAATTAGTCCTTAGAAAAATAAAAACAGACACTACCTGTCATCCATTAAGTGTAGAGAGCTTTAAAACAAATCACCAGATCATTTGATGAGAAATGTTTGAGATCATATTGAGATCTCTGACTTTTGATTGCAAACTTTGGTATCTGAGCAGTTTGAGACTTTGGCTGCATCCAAAATCGCATACTTCCCTATTATATAGTGGGCAAAAAACAGTATCCCTTACAAAAAAAAAAAGTTTATTCAAGTGTGCTATTAGTATACTTATTTTAAACTAAAATATAAGTATACTTTCAGTCTACTTTTTATGTACTTCTCAGAAATATACTTAATACTAAAAATACTTAAAATTATACTTACGCAAGTATACTTGACTTATACTGACAGAAAATTCTAAGTATGTTTGGCCTACATTTGTACTTTTACTTCAAGATATACTTAAAAGTATAATTAAGTATTCTAAGTATACTTGGCTTGTAGTTGTGTTTACTCTTTTGATTGAGTAGCCTGTTAAATACTTTTACATAGTTTTACATACTGTCTTATAAACTTAAATTGTTTGAAAATATTGATTAAAGAAAACAAATATGTTCCTAATTCTGAGTATCTGAATTATTATTATTTATTTATTTTGTAGTGTACATAGGAATTTACTTCAAATATACTTAATGTACAGTTAAAGGTGTATTTCAAGTATACAAATGAATACCTAAATAGGAACATAGTAGTATACTTAAAGTGCAAAAATAACATATTAACTATAAGTATGATGTTAAGTTCACTTAAAGAACACTTACAAGTTAAACTACTAAACTAGTAATTTACTGAGATTATACTTCGAAGTGTACTTCCATAAACTAAAGATGTACTACATGTATTTAACTAGTTAACTATCAGCATACCTATAAGTTCACTTGTAGTATAGTTGCAGTACAAACGAAAAACATAATGTATACTTTTATACACTAAAAAGTGGGCCAATTTAATCTCTAGTATTGAAATAGTACATTTACAAGTATACTACTAGTACATTGATATTAGTATACTTACTACATAAAGTATACTTAAAAATACTTAATAAAATGAACTTGAATTATACTTATTTTTTGTAAGGGATGTGACAAAAGAAGTATGTCTGAATTCACAGTACTCATAAAAGAGTGCAAAAATTACCCGGATGACCTACTTCCGTCGAGATTCTACTTCCCATTACTATCCCATGAGGCCACAGGAAAGGATTTTTAGACTGGCAGTGAAGCGACGCAACTGCTGCTAGCAAGTCATGCGACAGTAACAATATGGCAGATGTAATACGTCCAGATTACATACTACACACATTCATACTATATAGAACATACTTTTTTAGCACTCGCAAAGTAAGAACTCATTCAAAATAAGTACCTCCTCAAGAGAGTAACGCTGCGTCTGAAATCAAATATTTCTCTACTATATAGTATGTGAAAAACAGCATGCGAACAGAGTAGTATTTCTGAATTCATAGTATTCGAAAAACAGCAAACGAATGACTTAATACTTCCGGCAGAATACTGAAGTGCGCATACAATGGACACTTTACTATCCCATACGGCCACAGGAGAGGATTTGTGAATGGAGTTGAAGGGACGTAACTGACGCTGGTAGGTCATGTGACAGTAACAACATGGCGGATTTAGTACATCCTGATTTCATTCATACTACATGCATTCGTACTATATAGAGTCGTGAAGTAAATTCAAATTCAAATGCAGCAACTACTCAGACAGTATGCGATTACGGACGCAGCTTAAGTGATTTTGGACGCAGCCATTGTTGAGATCTCTTCTGACACATGTGAGATTACTGGGATCTTTTCTCAGGAGAAACATCTGAGAAGCAGAAGACAAAAATCTCCATTAAATCTCATCACTGTCTAGGAGAAATGACTGAGATATTATTATTATCATCACTGATTGCTTTAAATTTTCACATTTATTTATTTTTAGTTTTGAAATGTACAGAATTTTAAATGTATTAAATTAATGCTAAATGTAGCAATAATAATCTTGATCAATTATAGTATTTTTGTCATTAATTATCCTAATAATAATGAATTTAAAAACATCAGTGATTTTATATATTTGTACAGTATATATTATATAAAATTGATTTTGTTTCAAATTGTGCTCTGAGAGTTTTTCTTTTCTTAAGGGTGTTTTTGTGCATGTGAGGTCAGTATCAGTGCATGAGGAGATTTATATTGAATGTGCATGTATTAATTACAGCTGCTCTGATTTAATGAAGTCGTTATGGTTTATAGGCCTGTACAGTCGGATGCGTGTGCATTATCTGCTCATTACTGACAGAAGACCATCAGGCATCTCTCACCTCCACAAGCTCATCAGAGAAACTTCCTCCACAATCCCTCCTCGCTGCGATGTATATACAGATGTGCAGCTCAACTCACATGAAGTTTCAACAGAGAGATGCATGTAAATGATGCCCTTCATACACAGGGGTCAATAAACATCCTACTCTTCACACACACTGAAAGATTAGAGTATACACTTCCCCTGTTATACTTTAACTATAGAAATTGACGCAGAAGTTCACTACTGTAAACGTACACTAGAGTTCAAAAGTTTGGGGTTGGTGAGATTTTATAATGTTTTTGAAAGAAGTCTCTTCTGCTCATCAAGGCTGTAATTATTTGATGAAAAATACAGTAAAAACAGTAATATTGTGAAATATTATTACAATTTAAAATAACAGTTTTCTATTCGAATATATGTTAAAATGTAATTTATTCCTGTGATCAAAGCTGAATTTTCAGCATCATTACTCCAGTCTTCAGTGTCACATGATCCTTCAGAAATCATTCTGATATGCCGCTGAAAAAAGATTTCTGATTATTATCAATGTTGACATCAGTTTAATAAGAAGGAAACTTCCCAGGCAGCAACAGATTCATGAGTTCTGAGAAAGGAAAATCCAGGAAAAGACAGTAAGATAGAGATAATTACAGTCAATTAATTTCAAATCAATATATAAAAGCTAAGAGCAAAAATAAAATTAAAGAGAGAGAGCGATGTGTGAGGGCATCTGTACGGAGCACACAGTGGGTGGACGTGGTGCTGGTCAACAGCCGTTAGCTATAACTCACCAACACTAATCAAACACTCACTAATGTTCCACTTAAGTAACATCAGAAAACCCACAGCTCAGCGTAAGTGTGAAAACACTTCATCTAGCCAATATATCAACAGATGAATCCAAAGGTAACCCCAGACCGGCTTCCTTATGTGACGACCATCACAGCGCAAAAAGAGATTTTTTTTTTTAAATGAGACACCAGTAAAAGCAAATTGAAAACTTGCAAAATTACATTCTAACATCCATTTAATGTTTTTATGTACTCCATAATGTTCCTGACAATACTTCCACATTTATTTATAATGCCACAGGAAATGTGATTGCTTAAAGTTTGCTCTTACACAGTTCACAAGATAGAATTTACACTTCGTCAAATTTTTGAGTTCATATTGAGATCTCAGACTTTGGTATCTTTACAAATCTGGGATCTTTATGTATATTATATATATATATATATATAATATTTATTGTTTCTCCTACACGAGGATGGTTCCTGAAGTTTTCGTTAAATTTATTATATATTTTAATGTATATTAGATGATATCAAATCATATTTCATATGTTACAAAAACAGCCTTCTTCCACCTCAGAAACATTGCTAAGATACGGAATATGTTATCTGTTTCTGGTGCAGAAAAGTTAGTTCATGCATTCATGACGTCTAGACTAGACTACTGTAATGCATTACTAGCTGGTTGTCCTGCTTCCTCAATAAACAAGATACAATTAGTACAAAATGCAGCTGCTAGAGTTCTTACCAGGTCAAGAAAATATGATCATATAACACCACTTTTATCATCTCTTCACTGGTTACCTATTAAGTTCCGTATTGATTATAAAGTACTGCTACTGACCTACTAGGCTCTAAATGGTTTAGCTCCTGTGTACTTAACCGATCTTCTAGCGCAATCCTACAATCCTTCACACTCTTTAAGATCACAAAACTCTGGACTTCTGGTTGTACCTAGGATAGCTAAGTCCTTTAAAGGAGGGAGAGCGTTTTCACATTTGGCTCCTAAACTCTGGAATAGCCTTCCTGATAATGTTCGGGACTCAGACTCGCTCACCCAGTTCAAATCCAGATTAAAGACGCATCTGTTTAGCCAAGCATTCACATAATGCATCTCATATCAGATCAATTGCACATGACTATCTTTGCTTAATGTTATGAACAGCAGCTACGCTAATTATTCTCCATTTGCTTTTCTGTTTTACCTCGGGATGGGCTAAAGAGTACATCAGTTTCAGTTTGGATCCAGCCTCTTAAGAAGACCTCAGATAACCAACACTTTTGAAGAGACGGCACCAACTCCTGTGAGGACTTCAGAAGACGCAACATCTGGATCAACACGCACATTAGCAAATTTCTATATATCCTAATTATTGTTAATATGTAATTTATTTTTCCAGGAGCTCTTTGCTTCTAACCTCAATTAAATTGCTAACAGTGATTGTATATTAATTGCCTAAATTATTACATTATTAGCTAACTGCAGTCTCCAAATTGTAATGCTGACATGCATTCTCTGTAAAGCTGCTTTGAAACAATACGTATTGTGAAAAGCGCTATACAAATAAATGTGAATTGAATTGAATTGATATAATATATTTAATATTATTTTATGTATTATATATGATTATATTATATTTTATGTTTTTCTTTGAAAGCGGTGAAATTACTGAGAGTAATTGAAGATGGTTGTTGAAATGGTCAAGTCTATTGACAACTATTTGAATATATTTAATATTTATATTGTGTAACAATTTATGTATGATTATTATATATAATATAATATTTGAAGATTGTTATTGAAAATGAAGATGGTTAAAGTTGTCATCACATATATATGTGATGACTTTAACCATCTTCATTTTCAATAATAATCTTCATCTTTAAAAATAAATATATTTTAATATAATAAAATATTACATAAATATTAATATTGAATATATTATAAATTTAATACAAATAATTAAGAATATTTAATGATAAAATATTTTTTTCTCTCAGTAATTTCACTGCTTTGTAGTAGAAACAATAATTATTAAATATATTATAATATAACAATATATATATTATTACATATAGTTTAATCCAATATAAATATTAAATATATTAAAATAGTTGTCAATAGACTTGACCATTTCAGCAACCATCTTCAGTTACTCTCAGTAATTTCACTGCTTTCTAAAAAAAAAACATTAAATATAATATAATAATATATAATACATAAAATAATATTAAATATATTACATCATCTAATATACATTAAAATATATAATAAATTTAACAAAAACTTCAGGAACCATCCTCATGTAGGAGAAACAATAAATATTAAATATTTTACTATATATACTATTTATACACAATATATATATATATACACACACACACACATATATACACACACACATATATACACATACATATATATATATATACACACACACATACATAGATATATACATATATATATATATATATATATATACTATATCATCACATAAATAATCGATTTCATGACATCAGCAAAAGTCTATAGTTGCTCTCAGTAATTTTACTACTTTCTAGGAGAAACAAATATTACATATTATATATTTATATAATATTTTATTATAGTTTAAATATAAAACATTGTTAATAAAAATAATGTTAATGTTAAGTGATGATCCTTTCTTACAGGATCTTCTAAAAACCACTAATGCTCCTCTACTAACACCGTTACAGACAGACGGACAGATAGACTGTGTGTGCTGCAGGACTATAGAGTGCGAGCGTTACTCAGATCTGGCCGTGGGGCGGCTGGTGTGGGAGGGTCCAGTTGTGCGTGTTGTATATTTAGGTGAATTGTGCCCGTGGGTTGGCGTGTTGTGGGAGGGTCTGATGGAGTAGCCCATCTGCAGGGCTGAATTGTAGGTTGCGCCTGAGCGCGGGGACTCGAACTAAGATAAATAATGAGAGTGAAGCCGACTGAAATAGCCTCCCCCGTCGCCTCTGCGGTTCCGTCCTGCTCAGAGCCCGTCCAGGCCCGACTGCCTCTGCCTCCTCCTCTCTGGTTAGCATCCTGGCTAAATTTGCTCGCTGTGCTCCTGTAATTAAGCGTGTGTGTGTGTGTGCCAGAGTCTCTGATACACGCTGGCAGCTGGCTTCACTTCACTACTCGTTTCTTCCCTCAGGAGATTCACATCTATCACGTCTGATCACTTACAAGGCGTTTACAGCGTGTGCCTTCATGTGGGTGTGTGTGTTATTAGCAAACAAAATCATTTGTTAAACAATTAACTTACTCTGCCATTCAGACAGACAGACGTACAAAATGTCCAATAACACAAAGATGTTTTAGGGAACTTCATAAATGAAATGGAATGTACATAAAATATTGTCTTGGAGTGGCTCAGTTCACAGTAATAACACGCATTTGGGAACGCAACACATGCCACTAAACCAGCTGTTGTCGACAAAAGAGAAGCTTTAAAGTCGACATGAAATGTATTTTCTAAAAGCATGTTATAGATCTTATTGTGAACGATTTATCTGTGCATAGGTTTCATTGTTATAAAAAGTTTTGACTTCATAATTAATCATCAAAATGTCTTCCGGTGAATTCATCAGACTTCTGGTGTCACATGCAAGACTTCTTCAATCATTTTGTTCACTTAAACACCACCCCTGCAAGCTCATGTTCATTTGCCTCCAGTTTTGTGCACAACGCCCGCATCTCAACATCCAATCAATAACCAATGGATAGAACCAAGTCCCCGCCATATACATATATCATGGCATGCCATTCAGGAAATTATTGTATTTGTACTTTGAAGTTTGAGTATATGAAATGGAATGAGAGTCTGAATATATGGAATGAAAATTTTAATATATTTAACTAAAGTCTGAATATATGGAATGAAAGTCTGAATATATTGAACTAAAAAATGAATATATTTAACTAAAGTCTGAATATATGGAATGAAAGTCTGAATATATGGAATGAAAGTTGAATATATAGAATGAAAGTCTGAATATAAGGAATGAAAGTCTGAATATATTGAACTAAAGTCTGAATAAATGGAATGAAATTCTGAATATATGGAATGAAAGTTTAAATTTATGGAATGAAAGTCTGAATATATTGAACTAAAGTCTGAATATATGGAATGAAAATTGAATATATGGAATGAAAGTCTGAATATATAGAACTAAAGTCTGAATATATGGAATGAAAATTGAATATATGGAATGAAAGTCTGAATATATAGAACTAAAGTCTGAATATATGGAATGAAAGTCTGAATATATTGAACTAAAGTCTGAATATATGGAATGAGAGTTTGAATTTATGGAATGAAAGTCTGAATATATTGAACTGAAGTCTGAATATATGGAAAGAAAGTCTAAATATATAGAATGAAAGTCTGAATATATTGAACTGAAGTCTGAATATATGGAGAGAAAGTCTGAATATATAGAATGAAAGTCTGAATATATGGAATGAAGGTCTGAATATATGGAATGAAAGTTTGAATTTATGGAATGAAAGTCTGAATATATTGAAGTAAAGTCTGAATATATGGAATGAAAGTCTGAATATATTGAAGTAAAGTCTGAATATATGGAATGAAAGTTTGAATTTATGGAATGAAAGTCTGAATATATTGAACTAAAGTCTGAATATATGGAATGAAAGTCTGAATATATAGAATGAAAGTTTGAATTTATGGAATGAAAGTCTGAATATATTGAACTGAAGTATGAATATATGGAATGAATGTTTGAATTTATGGAATGAAAGTCTGAACTTAATGAATGAAAGACTCAATATATGGAATGAAAGTTTGAACTATAGTGAGATTATGTGAGAGTATAGTTTGAATTAATCCCTTTTCTTTGCATGACAAATTGACTACAGTATAGAATAGCTCTTTCAGCATTATCCTGAACATTGTATAAGCATTCGTTTCACATGTCACTGAACGGAAGAGAGGCTCTCGGGAGCACATGTAACCATCACATCCTTTTGATTTTCCCGGCAGAGTCCCTCACATAAAAATAAGTCTACAGGAACCAATTAGACCCCCACCCCCTAAATCATGCAGCTCTGGTCTATAGTCATTATAATTAGTTTATATTAAAGAACAGGGGTCTGTGGTTGTCCTGTTAGAAAGCTAAGTAAATGTGTGTGTGGGCAGCTTTTAAAGATGCACTGAGAGAGATTTGAACAGACTCTGAGTGAGTGAGTGAGTGAGTGATCACCACTCCCCTCCGTCCGCCCAGGAGAGGGGCAAATCATAGCAACCACCCAAACTCCAGCGGCCTGCTCACACTTCTGATTCATGCATTACATAAAGTAAAAACACACACACACACACACCCATGACACAGAGATCAGATGTGCATTTTCAGACCTCCTCTAACGTTCCTTCTCATCTGAAAATCACAGAGGATGACGGTCTGTCACCTGTTTGAGCATCAGTACTTCAGCAGAAAAACCTTATTGTAAAGCCCCTTTGAGGAACCATCATTTTAAAATAGCCAATGCAATTTTCATTCTGTGTTGATGCATTTTCTTTTCAAATTGTAAGTTATTCTTTGAACAGCCAATAAGCTTTAGTTTAAGACACGACCTGGCAAAACCACAATTTGCTACTTGCTATTGCTAGTCAGTGGTATTAAAGGGATATTACACCTAAAAATGAACATTCTGTCATCATTTTATTGTACAAAATACCCGCTAATGTCATTGAATATTTTTGGGTCCGTTTTCCCGGAAGACAATAACTACATTTTAAATGCATTTATCTTAACCTTACAGTACACTTGCATTAGGATTATAGCTTCAATGCTATCAAACAAATTTTCACAAAATTTCACAAAACAACAATTTTGACTCAATAGGGCCTTTAAAAGATAAAAATCCTTGACACCCCAGGTGAATGAGACAAATAAATAAAATAAAATAAAATAAAATAAAATAAAATAAAATAAAATAAAATAAAATAATAGGTATCACCATACTTACCCAGTTGATTGATTATAAGAATTGCAAACAATTTTTGTATTATAAGCTTTCTGAAATGTTATATTTAAATATGCATATAAAATACATATTATAATGCATAAATGTAATGCATATAAAGCATATATGCAAATAAAGTTATTGCCTGTAGTTTCTTGCCTTAAAAGATTACATATATTACACTGTATACTCAATGTTTGTTTAAATTATATGTAAACAGTGTAGTGTATAATACTTCTTAAAGGAATAGGTTACCCACAATATTCTGTCATTATTTTGTCGTTCCAAACCTGTATGACTTTCTTTTTTTTATTTTCTTGTCAAAACAATGGAAGTCAACCAGCTCCGATGTACCTTCTTTTTTATTTTTGGGTGGACTATCCCTTTAAATTTTCAGCACAGTATTCACAAAATAAATCACACGGATGGTATTTTTAATTGCTTTGATAGTAGCAGACTACAATACACTCAGAAAACTTCAATCAGAAGAGAGATGTGGATTAAGAACATGCAATTTCCCTCTAGAGTCTAGACACACACATGCGCCGCACGGGTCTCCCATCTCTGACCCAATCTTTCATTGTGCCGCTCAGATAAAAGTGCTTCTGCAAGACGGCGGTCGGTTAAACGAGTGTTGCCAACGTGCCCGGGAGTCCAGCGAGCAGCCACACTGAAACAGGCTATTTTAACATCTCACCACCAAACATGGCCTTACCCATAATCCCTCAGCGACCAGCCACGCCCTCCCGCACCGCCAGGGTTCTGATAGCTAGCCGGAGTGATTACTAGTTTAACGTCCAGTGAACAGCATGTGGTCACCCATGGACTAGTCTGAGTCTCAGACGGCACACGCCCACAGTCCGCTTGCTGACTGTCTGATGCAAAACTGGACAGAACCTGTGAAAATCACAAGCTCCAATCGGATTGACCTGCAGGAGTCACATTCACAGGTTTAATTAGCTGGGAAACAAAATGTTTTTTAAGGAGGAGACATTACAGGTGAATGGGGAAAAAACATTAACTAACTGATCTCACTATACCTTCCCTAGTTGATTATTCACAGCACATTAAAGGGTTAGTTCCCCCAAAAAAGAAAATTCTGTTATCATTTACTCACCCTCATGTCGTTCCAAACCTGTAAGACTTTCGTTCATCTTGGGAACACAAATGAAGATATTTTTGATGAAATCTGAAAGATTTCTGTCCCTTCACTGTCTAGTTGTAGTCTACGCAACTAGCACTTTGATGCTTCAAAAAGTTCATAAAGAGATCGTAAAACTAATCCATATGAATTGAGCGGTTTAGTCCAAATTTTCTGAAGAGACTCAATAGCTTTTTATGATAAACAGATTGAATTTTGGCTTTTACTCACATATAAACATTGATTAGTGAACATAAACAGAAGCTCAACATGAACCTGCTTGATGAGCGAGAACAAACCTCTTGCTGAAGCTCAATCGTGCTGCGTAACACGAGAATGAACCTCATTGGTTCTTGAGGAAGCTCAAACGTGCTGCGTAACACGAAAACGAACCTCATTGAGAAAGCTCAAATGTGCCGCGTAACACGAGAACGAACCTCATTGAGGAAGCTCAAATGTGCCGCGTAACACGAGAATGAACCTCATTGGTTCTTGCTGAAGCTCGAATGTGCCGCATAACATGAGAACGAACCTCATTGAGGAAGCTCAAATGTGCCGCGTAACACGAGAATGAACCTCATTGGTTCTTGCTGAAGCTCAAACGTGCCGCATAACATGAGAACGAACCTCATTGAGGAAGCTCAAATGTGCCGCGTAACACGAGAATGAACCTCATTGGTTCTTGCTGAAGCTCGAACGTGTCGCGTAACATGAGAATGAACCTCATTGGTTCTTGCGGAAGCTCGAACGTGCTGCGTAACACGAGAATGAACCTCATTGGTTCTTGCTGAAGCTCGAACGTGCTGCGTAACATGAGAATGAACCTCATTGGCTGTTGAGAAAGCTCAAACATGCTGCGTAACACGAGAATGAACCTCATTGGTTCTTGCGGAAGCTCAAACGTGTCGCGTAACACGAGAATGAACCTCATTGGCTCTTGCGAAAACTCGAACGTGCTGTGTAACACGAGAACGAACCTCATTGGCTCTTGCGAAAGCTTGAACGTGCTGCGTAACATGAGAATGAACCTCATTGGCTCTTGCGGAAGCTCGAACGCGCTGCGTAACACGAGAATGAATTGGTATTCATTCAATGGGGATTTGGATATCTCCTTTTATCACTCCATACACTGTCAACACCCAGAAAAAAATACATTTACACAATATTTTTAGGAACAAAATGTAATGTAAATCAGGCGAATGTTATACAGACAAACCCCTCTGTAAAACCCTTAGAATATAGATAGGTGTTTGGTGTATGTAAAGCTGCTGAACTGGAGATTTCTAACTAAAACTCACTGCCTTTAATATGGATTGTGACTGAAATCTACAGACTAAAAAAGTGTAATAAAATAAAACACTTAAATGTATTTTGGATGTTTTCTTTCCACTAGTCTGAAAGAAGACAAGTTATGGAAGCGAAATGGAAGCTCAGAATCTCAAAATTGATCAGTGCCTGAAATTTGTCTGTAGTGTTTTGCTTTAAAAGGTGGAGTTGATTTTATGAGCAGTTTTGTGATATCCTCCACTTTCATAAATAAATAAATCTTCATCTCATTCCATTCATGTTTGTATCATCCTTATAATTAGTCTTGGTCAAAGCTACTGATCTGTGTGTGTGGAGAGGATGATGTTAAGGATGAAGTCCAGAGACAGTCTGGGTACACAAAAGACTAAACTTCCTGCTGTACAAACCACATCAAGATGAAAAGAGTATAAAGAAGTTGGTAACCTTTATAAAACTACATCACACTTCCTGTCAAATAAATAACAGAAACTCAAAAGCTTCTCGAAATGATTAGGTTCACTGTAGGAATGAAAACTCTTTGCATTCAACCGTTTGTGATTTGACTGCAGCAAGTGAGTCCAAAATTAACACTCACCAAACACCAAATACATGTAGAAAATTAGGTTTGAGAAGTAAATATATACAAACTGTCTACTTGATCTTCTTTTCTCAATTAAAATATCTTACTTTTTTACAGTGGTGGCCCTTTCAAAATGGTTTATTTTTGGCTAACTTAACAGTTTGCCATCAAATTGTTGAGGCCCTTAAATGAAGCTGAATTTGCTGCAAACTCAGCTTCAAATCTTTTTAAGAAGAAAAAAAAAAACATTTAGCGAAATATACATTTTAGGGCTTGCGAGAACTACTTTTACCCAGTAAATATCACCCACCATTGGCAACGGGTGGAAAAAATTTAATTTTTTGTACTGTGTCTGTGGGAAGACGTACACAAACACCAACAACTCCAGCGGGCAGGTTTAGACATGAGAGAGAGTGAGATCACAGTGAGGGGGTTTAACTCAGCACAGCTCAACTAGATGAGACCCACCCACCCCGAGAGAGAGAGAGAGAGAGAGAGAGAGAGAGAGAGAGAGAGAGAGAGAGAGAGAGAGAGAAATGGGATGGGATGGGAACGGGGGTAGAATGGAGAGGAGAGGGCCGTGTGTGTGTGAAAGTGTGTAGGAGAGGCTAAGAAAAACATTCCGACCTGGCAGCAATATCACGGGAGAGGGCGAGAGAGAGAGAGAGAGAGAGAGAGAGGGAGAGAGAGAGGGAGAGAGAAAGAGGACTGGAGGAGGGTGAGGTAATCTATGAGTGTGCGGTTGGATTACATTCCTTGCCTTGTCCTCTCATGCAGAGTGTTGTGGGACCAGAGAGAGAGAAAGAGAGAGAGAGAGAGAGAGAGAGAGAGAGAGAGGGAGGGAGGGAGGGAGAAACAGAGGGAGAGGGATGGCTGGTGTGAACCAGTCGGACCACTCTAGGGGTGTAGTCGACACCGACAACCACTAACAGTACAGTATATTCCACTAGTGCATACCATTTCTTGGAATTTCCAGCACAACCACACACACACACACACACACACACACACACACTATTATTATTATTATTATATGTATTGATGATTTAATTTAATTATATTTTAATAATATAAATTTTATAAATCATATGAATTTTTTTTAGAATTCCATATATATATATATATATATATATATATATATTTTTTTTTTTTTTTATATATTATTTTATTATTATTTTATATTTTTTTTTTTATTCTCATAGAATTAAACAAAAAGCAGTTATATTATTAAAGTGTATTATGTTTAAAAAAAGTATGAGAATTTGAGAATATCGGACATGCATGTTTTGTCCGTCATTAGAACAGCCACATCTGAGCCAGTAAGTGCATCACATTATGTTTTTACGTTTTTACATTTGAAATATATACAACCCGAATTCCAGAAATGTTGGGATGTTTTTTACTAAAAGACTTTCAAATCACATGAGCCAATATTTTATTCACAATAGAACATAGATAACATAACCAATGTTTAAACTGAGAAATTTTACACTTTTATCCACTAAATGAGCTCATTTCAAATTTGATGCCTGCTACAGGTCTCAAAATAGTTGGGACAGGGGGCAACAAATGGCTGAAAAAGCAAGAAATTTTGAAAAGATTCAGCTGGGAGAACATCTAGCAACTAATTAAGTTAATTGATATCAGGTCTGTAACATGATTAGCTATAAAAGGGATGTCTTAGAGAGGCAGAGACTCTCAGAAGTAAAGATGGGCAGAGCTGTGAAAGAGTGCACAAAAAGATTGTGGAATACTTTAAAAACAATGTTCCTCAACGTCAAATTGCAAAGGCTTTGCAAATCTCATCATCAACAGTGCATAACATCATCAAAAGATTCAGAGAAACTGGAGAAATATGCGTAAGAAACAAGGCCGAAGACCTTTATTGGATGCCCGTGGTCTTCGGGCCCTCAGACGACACTGCATCACTCATCGGCATGATTGTGTCAATCACATTACTAAATGGGGCCTGGAATACTTCCAGAAACCACTGTTGGCAAACACAATCCGCCGTGCCATCTGCAGATGCCAACTAAAGCTCTATCATGCAAAAAGGAAGCCATATGTGAACATGGTCCAGAAGCGCTGTCGTGTCCTGTGGGCCAAGGCTCAGTTAAAATGGACTGTTTCAAAGTGGAAAAGTGTTCTATGGTCAGACAAGTCCAAATTTGACATTCTTGTTGGAAATCACGGACGCCATTTCCTCCGGGCTAAAGGTATATAAAGGTTTTAGAGCAACATATGCTCCCCTCCAGACGACGTCTATTTCAGGGAAGGCCTTGTGTATTTCAGCAGGACAATGCAAAACCACATACTGCAGCTATTACAACAGCATGGCTTCGTCGTAGAAGAGTCCGGGTGCTGAATTGGCCTGCCTGCAGTCCAGATCTTTCACCTATAGAGAAAAATACGTCAAAGACGACCACGAACTCTTCAGCAGCTGGAAACCTATATCAGGCAAGAATGGGACCAAATTTCAACACCAAAACTCCAGAAACTCATAACCTCGATGCCCAGACGTCTTCAAACTGTTTTGAAAACAAGAGGAGATGCTACACCATGGTAAACATGCCCCCGTCCCAACTATTTTGAGACCTGTAGCAGGCATCAAATTTGAAATGAGCTCATTTTGTGCATGAAATTGTAAAATTTCTCAGTTTAAACATTTATGTTATCTATGCTCTATTGCGAATAAAATATTGGCTCATGTGATTTGAAAGTCTTTTAGTTTTCATTTTATTCAAATTTAAAAAACGTCCCAACATTTACGAAATTCGGGTTGTATATATATATATATATATATATATATATTATTGTTTTATTCCATACTCAGAAAATAAAAATCAATTTATCACATCTGCAAATTTAATTCAAATCATTTCCACCAACAACTTGGCATTTTATTTCTAAAATAATGAGCATTTATAATACTTAAAATACTAGCTATGAAATTATCGATAGCAAGGCAATTTTTAATATTTCTATTCTAAAAATATTTTAAAAAAAGTCATTTCCACCAAAGATTGCAATCAAACCCAATACAAAATTCGAGATGTGGTAGAAATGTAGATTAGTTTGTTCATAAAAATGAGTTTGAAATAAGTCCACAGGGTGAAAGGGCCCACCGTTGAAGAAACCCCCTGAACGTGTGTCACTTAGAGGGAGACGTTTGCTACCCATCTACTGCTGAGGGAAACACAAACACACACAGGCACTGCAGGAAAGGAAGTGGTTGATTTTTTGCAGTTTCAGCTGAAAGAGTGAGTCCTCATTTATAGGTCTGTCTCATTTCAAACAATCAGTGATCATAAAACAGAAAGAGAAAGAGGCAGAAAAAACTAGACTGTGTCATTCATGTTTCTGAAACACAATATTCAATGAAAGAGAGGTTTAAAGATGCATCTACTCTACATGTTACAACTAATGAAAAAATAATAATACTTCTGAAAAATGTTTAAAATGAGACGAAGACTCTGGTCATATCGGTGGCCTAGAAAAATTCGGATAAATTGACCATTTCTACAATGGCATCATGTTTCCGTGTCCGATATGTGTCAGTATTCAAAGTTTAATACCACCGCTTCATCGGCCAACGAAACAAACAAACGAAAAATGCTCGTTTCTATGTTTCTGATAATCCAATAGACGTTGTTGATATGTGAACGTGGGCGGTCATGCATTAATGTATTCATCTGTCTGACGAGTTGCGGAAGTTCAGAACAAGTCATTTTAGTATCTTTGTTTCAATGAACCTCTTTTTAACCTGAGGAAGAAGTTTGAGTTCTGAAAGTTACAGTATGTTTTCATAGTCAAAACATCAATCTCTTTCATCTCAGAAGATCAAGGGAGATAAGAATCCTCATGATGAGTCCTTTAAGAGAAAAAATATATGATTTTTGTCTTATTTCGTCAATCGTGTGATGTTCAATGACCCTATCAGATACTCATCAGATCATGCACTCTTAAGGCCCGTTCACACCAAAGACGATAACTATAATGATAAAGATAGTTCTAAAAATCGTTCTAAATGTAAAAGAATAACAGAGTCCACACCAAAACAATAACCATAATGACATAGAGGAATGATATCATTGGAATCCCTTTCAGAATTATTTTTTTTTCCAGCTGATGAACGATTAAAACATAGACAGCCAATCAGAATCCATCCTGCTTTGAAGATCTTGAGCATTTAAAGCAACAGACGACAAAACGATATTGTGCATTGGTGTTGACGCTAATATAGTTCTTGTTATAGTTATTGTTCTTGGGGTGAACAGGCCTTTAGAAGAAAAGGTTCTTGGATTCTTGACTCAATTTCAAATACCCCTGTGTGCCAAAAAGGTTCTATTTAAGAAGAAATGTTTTAAATGACTGCATCATACTTTCATGTTTAACAGGGTATTTCAATTTTTTTAAAGGGGACCTATAATGCACAGAATGTGTCTGTGAAGTTTCAGCTCAAAATACCCCACAGATCATTTATTATAGCTTGTCAAATTTGCCCCATTTGGGTGTGAGCAAAAACATGCCGTTTTTGTGTGTGTCTCTTTAAATGCAAATGAGCTGCTGCTCCCGCCCCCTTTCCAGAAGAGGGCGGAGCTTTAACAGCTCACGCTTCGGTTGCTCAACAACAACAAAGCTGGAGAATCTCACGCAGCCAAAATGAGGATTGTCAGTAACGGTGTTCAGCCTTACATTGTTCAAACCGGAGTCGACACTGATGGAGAGACTCAGGAAGAAGTTACAACTTTTAGAATGAAACTGGATGTTTCTGAACGATTAGTGGATAAATTTATGTAATTGCTGTGGAGTTGATTCAACTCATCGACTAGCATGTGCCGTCATGTTAATCTTTTGTGCAAATCCAGCGCTGAATTGACCCTCGTTTGTGAAGCAGTCCGGTGTAAAATGACAGCATGGTAACAACACTCTACTACAACAGCTCTTCCTCTTCTCTAAAGCAGCCCAACATGGCCTCACCACCTTTGTTGTGTGTTCCCGGGGGCGGGGTTTATGTAAATTTTAGGATTAGTGATGTCACTAACCCGCAAAGAAGCTTGTTGTAGTCCCTACCAGCCGTTTGTTGTAGTCCTTAAAAAGTGATTTCTGAAATTTCTCTTTGCATTAAACTTTGAGTGTCGTAACTTTGCAGATGTTGTTTATGATCAAACAGCAACATTACACACTAACTGAAGTTAAAAAAGTGAAATCATAATCAACCACCCCTTTAAGTCTGTTTACAAGCTGTTTAATTCATAAAATGTAATTAATTAAATTAAATTCAATCAATGAATTAAAATTAAATCCATAATATGATCCAATGATGGGAACCCCTAAAGCTTCTACATGTGAAGCAGCTGATAGAACTCTTGAAGGTTCTGTTTAGAACCTTTTCTTCCATGACATCACTTGATTAATGATACGCCGCTGAATTAAAATCCTCCTCCAGGTATCAAAGTGCTTGAGAGTGATTTGAGCTGGGTAAACATGTATTAATCTTGATCTTTAAATGATGCAGTTTGCACAGCGTGAATGACACGGTAATGTGTTTAGCGCTGTACGCTTGATGCATTGCGTAATTATCAGTGCGGTGCACACCTGCATTCACAAACGCCTTACTCATGAGCCTCACAGAAACATGCCCGCTCCCTTCTTTAGGTGGGTATTAATGAAGCGGCCCACATATATCAGGCCCCTCCCTGAGTTTAATACGATAAGAACGCAGACACTGAATGCTGGGAACGCAGCCATGAGAGGAATCAACACATATTTACACATCACACCCATACACACATCTTCTACGGGGGCTGCAATCAATATATACAATAAATATGCAGCCTACTTAGCTATGTGAATATTCGCTTACAAAATAAGCACTATGGTATTATTCTTTACCTAGGAGTACCATAAAAATAGCACAGTATATATGAATATGATAATCACATAGTGCCATGGTATTAATAAAAAGCATACCTCTTTGATAAGTATTAATAAAATAATAATCAATAAATATTATTCAATATAAGTACATTTATTAATCCAGTAAATAAATAAATTCCAGTATTTTTATATTGATTATTAATATTATCAGACAGATTAATAAATTAATAAAATATATGAATAAAACTAGTATATAAAATTATATACTAAAATTATATATATATATAAGCTTTATATATTAAAGGGTTAGTTCACCCAAAAATGAAAATAATGTCATTTATTACTCACCCTCATGTCGTTCCACACCCGTAAGACCTTCATTAATCTTCAGAACACAAATTAAGATATTTTTGTTGAAATCCGATGGCTCAGTGAGGCCTCCATAGCCAGCAATGACATTTCCTCTCTCAAGATCCATTAATGTACTAAAAACATATTTAAATCAGTTCATGTGAGTACAGTGGTTCAATATTAATATTATAAAGCGACGAGAATATTTTTGGTGCGCCAAAAAAACAAAATAACGACTTACATAGTGATTTCAAAACACTGCTTCATGAAGCTTTGGAGCGTTATGAATCAGCGTGTCGAATCAGCGGTTCGGAGCGCCAAAGTCACGTGATTTCAGCAGTTTGGCGGTTTGACACGCGATCCGAATCATGATTCGACACGCTGATTCATAACGCTCCGAAGCTTCATGAATCAGTGTTTTGAAATCGGCCATCACTATATAAGTCGTTATTTTGTTTTTTTGGCGCACCAAAAATATTCTCGTCGCTTTATAATATTAATATTGAACCACTGTACTCACATGAACTGATTTAAATATGTTTTTAGTACATTAATGGATCTTGAGAGAGGAAATGTCATTGCTGGCTATGGAGGCCTCACTGAGCCATTGGATTTCAACAAAAATATCTTAATTTGTGTTCTGAAGATGAACGAAGGTCTTATGGGTGTGGAACGACATGAGGGTGAGTAATAAATGACATTATTTTCATTTTTGGGTGAACTGACCCTTTAATTTTATTCATGTATTTTATTCATAATTATTTATATACATTTCTGAACGTGTCTCCTTGCCTTGTGAGAGGTCAGAATGAACATTTACAGGTAATGTTTATTGTTTTCTGCTTTTATTCAGAATGTACCGTGTAAAATAAGGTCAGGTAACTAACAAATAATTAACATTTAAATTTCCTGGTTGTATTCCACTCACAAATATTATTTAATATGACTAAATAACAAAATTACATTGGATTTCACCAACAAAAGTCATTTCTAATGGTCAGATCAGGTAGAAAGAGCTCTATAAGTTAACAACTTATACTATATCCTACGTCAAAATAGCATCTGCTACCATCATTTGACCAACAGAACCACCACAGTATATTATTTATGTATGTGCTATATTAAATTAAGTTTGCCTTTACAGAATTATACACGCACAAAACATTTTTCTCAGTAATAAAACATCAAATATGCTCCTCTGACTTAAATCTAATAAATCCAATAAAAGACATTAAATTGTTCACCTTCTGAATCGATGCAGTGTGTGTGTGTGTGCGTGTGTGCGCACGCATTTATGAGATGATCAGAATGTAAACGTGTTGATGAGCATGTTGGCATTAGTGCATAACACACTGCCAGTGTCTGCAGGTACGCTGGGAGGGATTGTGTGTGTGTGTGTGCGCGAGAAGCATGTCAGGTGGACACGTGCGGCCGGCTGCCAACATACTTTTGGTTTGGAGGGAGGGCTGGGTGGGTGTGAACTTTTGTTTAGTGTCTCTCTCTCTCCGTCTCTCTTTCTCTCTCCCTGATTCACGACACACCTTCTGTGCAAAAAGCAACTCCTCTGCTTATCTCTCTCTCCCTGTCGCTCTCTCTCTCTCTCTCTCGTCTGTGTTCACTTTCACATGTTTGAATCGGAGGATAGCAGTCTGTTTCCTGACACGCAGAGACTTCTCTCCAAGAAGCAACTCCTCCAGCAACACCTAAAGGTCAGCAACCACTACTGTGTGTGTCTCTGTCTTTCGCTTTCTCTAAGTTTGTTTCTATTGGTGCCTGTCTTACTGCTCCATCACTTTCTGTGGTGAAATGTAAAGGGTTTGTGATGGCATTTGTTCAGCTCATCTTGCGCATCTGTCATTTAAAGTGCACTAGATTCTGCGGGACCCCCCCACCCCCTCGTTCTCACTGTCTTTTTAATTAGAAAGTCTAATACAGTAAAATGAGATGACAGGTCAGGGACGGGGGTCTGATGCTATCTCAGCATCACTCAGAGTTGCCCCGCAAGAGAACTCCAGTTTTAGACAAACCAGGCTTTAGTGAGTTTTGCGACAAATGTTATCGGTTACGCCACTACAGAAACTAGGCAGAAAAACGCATGAGAGCAAAATTAAAATATGGGGAAAGTTTACAAAATAAATCAGAAAATATCTGCACTTGATTTCATTTTACAATAATGCTCCATTTAAAAAAAAAATAATAATAATAATTTTAGACTTAGAATCATTCATCAACGTCACTTGAACAGCATAACATTGAAATCTCAAAAACGTAAGCTTTTTTGTAAGAGTCTCATTCCTCAAGTTTGTAATGTAATGTACATAAGTAAAAGTACTTAAAATAAGTAAAAATAATAAAGTGCTACCACAGTACTGTTTTGTAAGGGATAACAATATAAACATTCATTAAAAACTGACTATGGCTCACTCGTTCATCAAAATCAATTATTATTAACTTTCAAATCAGCTGAAGTTTCAGAATGATTATCAACATTTCAAACTGTAACAATGTAACTGCTTGACCTGAGGAATCTTGACCTTTCAAAAATAAATAGATTCTTCAAACAGATTTAAAAATTCAAAATTCCAAATATTCAAATTTAAAGTGAACATTCTAATGAACAAAATAAGATAGAATTTTATATATATATTATATATATACACATTTTTTTCATATTTTACATATGTAAAACATTAAATATATATATATATATATATATAAATATACATATATATACACATACATATGTGTGTGTGTGTATATATATGTGTGTATATATATGTGTGTATATATATATATATATAGATAGATAGATAGATATAGATATATATAGATACACATATATACATATACCTTTTTAGGACAAAAAATTGTTTGGAAACACTGATCAGCATGTTTCCACTATATGCTGTGACTTTTATTTTGCGGAAACTTCACATACGATGAATCTGTGAGCAGCACTGGCCATGTCTAAGACGGAATACAGGAAACATCATTCATCTGCTCTCTTTGTGAGCATAAGCTGAGACTCTATCATGAATCTGGGGGCTTAAATGCTGAAGTATTCAAACATGTACATTCAGTGCACTCAGGTAAACTGTGTGAATACAGTGTACACACACACACAGAGAGAGAGAGAGAGACAGAGAGAGAGAGAGAGAGAGAGAGAGAGAGAGAGAGAGAGAGGGGGAGCTTTGTTCGGTGTGGTCAGGGACACAGTATATCAGGTGAATGGGCAGATGACCGCCGGTCTCAATTATTCATTCATTTTAATTGTGGCTGTGACGGGTACCAGATTTCCTTTCAATGCCAAGCAGCTGCTTTCAGATCCATCACGGCATGTTCGAGCAGCTCTGATTAACCCGACATTAACAGGCCGTGATTACATAAAAACTCCTGCGGTGGGAGTCCAAACCTCACCGTCACTCAGAGAGAGGGAAGAAACGGAGAGCAGTGCGAGGGAGCGGGGTTATGCCGGGATACGCACCACGCCTTTGTCTGTCGAGTCACTAGGACAAGGTTTATCAAAGTTGAACCTGATCCGAAGCAGTCTTTTGTTACACGGCAGATACTTTTACACTGGCGTGTTCTCAAACATTCGACAGTGTGGTGCGCTCCACGCGGGAGGGTGTGGGAACGAGGTAACCGGAACAATGATCGGGATCTCAGAGCGGTTCTAGATCACTGCTGGAAACACACAGAGAATCTACGCACATACACACACACACACACACACACACACACACACACAGCTCAGAACAATGACAAGAAGCTACTAATTGAGCTATACTTTTCTATAACTGTATATATAGATAGAATAGGTAGTCAAAATACACTCCCAGTGTTGTTGAGAACGTATATACACTTTGGCATCGGTAAGATCTTTTTTAAAAAAGTCTCTTCTGCTCACCAAGGCTGAAATAAATACAGTACAAAAATACAGTAAAACCGTATTATGAAATATTATTGCAATTTAAAATAACTGCTTTCTATGTGAATATATTGTAAAATGTAATTTATTCCTGTGATCAAAGGTTAATTTTCAGCATCATTACTCGTCTTCAGTGTCACATGATCCTTCAGAAATCATTCTAATATGCTGATTTGCTGGTTATTATCAATGTTAAAAACAGTATTTTTGTTGAAACTGATACGCTTTCAGCATTCTTTTATTAATAGAAAGATCAAAAGAGCAGCATTTATTTGAAATATATTATTTTGTAACATTATTAATGTATTTACTGTTACTTCTGATCAGTTTAATTAATCCTTGCTAAATAAAATTATTTTATTAATTTATTAAGTATTAATTGCTTTAAAAAAAAAAGTTTTACCACCATTTTTTTTTTACATCAACTTTATGGTAATCAGTCTATGGAAGCTTGTTTCCACCACTGAATAAAAAATAAAAAGGTAACTGCGACTTTTTATCTCACAATTCTGACTTTTTTCTCGCAATTGAGTGATATAAACTAGCAATTGCAAGTTATAAAGTCAGAACTGTGTGATATAAACTCACAATTATGAGTCGCAATTGCGTGATATAAAGTCAAAATTGCGAAAGATAAACTTGCAATTTCGAGAAAAAGGTCAGTCTTTTTTTCCTGGAATTGGATTTTGGACTTTTTAACTCACAATTGATAGTTTATGTCTCACAATTCTGAGAAAAAAAGTCAGAATTGCAAGAAAAAAGGCCAATTCTGAGAAAAAAAGACTATGTTTCACAATTTTGAGTTTATATCACACAATTCTGACTTTATAACTTGCAATTGTGAGAAAAAAATATAAACTAGCAAACTTGAGATATAAACTCACAATTCTGAGATAAGAAGTCAAAATTGCAAGATGTAAACTCGCAATTTTGAGAAAAAAAGTCAGAATTGTGAGCTAAAAAGTCGCAATTATCTCAAAAACATAACAAGTTTCCATATCAGTCAGTATGTCCAAACAATAGCTTATTTATATAATTTGTAATATCAAAGTCGAATGTGGTCTGACTGACAGTCTGGAATAGAGAATTGATGTTTAGTCACTGAACAAAACAGATTTTGATGAGAGATTGTAATGTGAGCAGATACAAATATTGATTTACATATAGTGTTGTTATTGGCTGGTACAAACACAATGCTACTTTTTGGGTCCAAATTATTTTTGTTTAATAATAAAATAATAAAAAGCACACTTTACACAATAATTTAGCTACTGAAAATAACATTTTGATTCGATAAAGAAGTGTTAAAGACAGACAAAATCCTTCAAAATCAACAATGAGCATAGTGAGATATCAGAACGAATGAAAAATGGCTGCTTTTGCATTCCATACTTAACATTTAATTGTGTTACACAGCTCTCTGCAATACTTGATTCTGATTGGTCACATGTGACATTATGCAGTAAAAGATGTGTGCGCATCATGATGCCAAATTGAATCATTTAGCGTTGTCCCAGGCAACAACGTCCTAAATATATGTGCTGGTTTTATTTCTGCAAAAACGACCCTCCTCCAAAGTGAAATTATGTAGTCACCAAAGCCATCCGTGCTAGTTTCATTATCACAAAATAACCCCCCTCAGGGTAAAACAACACGTCCTGATCATCCCGTCAGGGTTTATTTTGTGATAGTGACCAGCTGATCATTTCTTTTAATTCTGTTTAACAGGAAATCTGATTCAAAAATAATCTGTGGTTTGATTTTACTAAATGTAGACTTGAACCCGGCCTCTTCTATGAACGTGTGTGCGTTTATAAGCAGCGGATCAATCTAATAAGAGTAAGTTTGTCCAGTTCACAACCCAAAGTGAAAGTTAGGGGATTCACATCCTCTCACACACGTCTGTTTCTGATGACACAGCCGCCCAACAGCACACTCAAACAGAGACTGAAATAGTGCCTGCCTATATGTCATTTTCCTTCCTCTCTCTTCATCTTATCTTAGGTAAAGCTTATCTGTCAAAGCGTGAGCACTGTCCTGACCTCACCTTTACACAGAGAGACACAAACAGTTAAATTCTCACTGACGAATTTGTTTTCTGCTGCATAAAACGCTTCTAATGAATGTGTTTTCTGATCTTTTATGATCCTGCTCTTTTTTTTTAACCAGCTGTTAAACACCTTCCGCTGATTAATTCAATAGTTAAACGGTTAACACTGGATATTTACAGCCATCCATCCAAGTACCGGATGTCACAGCATGTTCATTTTAATAGCAATTCAACAGGTCACATGGTCATGTAATTTCACTATCACTATGGTCACGGTGAGTGAGCCGAGCCGCTATTTATAATCCCTGAGCACTGCGATTATGTGATGTTTCTTTAAGAATTCGACAAGTGTTTTTCTTTAGAAGCTCCTACACATCACAAGGTCACATGACTAATCACCCATAACAAACAGGAAATTAACTACAAATTTAGGTCAAAGTCTCCAGAAAGAAGAAAAAGTTGTATGCCTATACAATGACTCTCTACAGCAAGCCTGTTTGATAGAACTGATCAATCCAAACATGATCAGCCTTTTAGGATCATAATCTGATCTAGATAGATTTACTACAATAATTACTATGTTTAACAAGACTTTACAGTTCTATAACTAGACTTTACAATAATATAATCAGACTTTATTAGACATATAACAATGACATTTTACTGTTCTATCAGTATATCAATATTATAATAATATTTTACAGTAACTGTACCAAACCTGATTAGACATTACTGTACTATAATCTGTCCCATTTCTAATCTATAACTAGACTATACTATAACCAATTATTATTGGACGTACTATAACTGAACTATACTGTTTTATATGGAAGCTGGTTAAAATAAAAAAGGTAATTGCAACTTTTTATCTCACAATTCTGACTTTTTTTCAGAATTGCGAGATATAAACTCACAATTGTGAGTTATAAAGTCAGAATTGTGAGTTATGAAGTCAGAATTGCGACTTTATATTGCGAAATTCCAACTTTATATCACGCAATTTTGACTATATAAACTTGCAATTCTGAGAAAAAACGTCAGTCTTTTTTCCCCTCACAATTGGACATTATAACGTGAAATCCTGGCTTTATATCTCACAATTCTGACTTTATATCACGTAATTTTGACTTTATAACTCGCAATTGTGAGAAAAAAGTCAGAATTGTAAGATATAAAGCCAGAATTGCGAGAAAAAAAGTCAGAATTGTGAGATAATGTCACCATTACCTTATTATTTTTTATTTCATGGCGGAAGCAAGCTTCCATAGTTTTACCACTAGACTAGCGTTATCAAAAGTACTGACTTCGGTACCAAGTCGGTACTGAAATTTAAAAAAAAAAATAATGCTTTGAGCTCTGATTGGCCTTTGTGTTCACGCACTCAACAGATATGTCTGTGTATGGCTACAATGATCAAAATCAAACGGAAGTGTTTGAATTCGAAAGCGTTTGAAAGCAGGCGTCTATCAGCAGCAGTGTTGCCACTGTTGCCGCGGGTTGTTTTTCATGTCTGCGGGTTGAAATGACCCCAAATAATATGATATTTAGCCCCTTGAAAGTGAATTTTACCAGGGGAACCCCACCAAAAAAGCAGATTTTAACCCTCTGAAAGTGATTTTTACTGGGGGACCCCCTGAAACACAATTGAGCTAGTTTTGAGTAGCAGTTTTGTTGTGAAAACCTGGCAAACCTGATCAGCGGACCAATCCGCTCAGAGATGCCTGCTTTCAAACGCTCCCTTGTGTATCTGTGCAAGTGCTCTGTGAACAGTCACTGATGTCTATATATAAAGCATAATGTTTTTGAAGCATTGATCATTGTAGCCAATCACAGACATATCAGATGAACACGTGAACACAATGGCTAATCAGAGGTGTTTACGAATCCGCTCAACAGCGCTCACATTTTTAACATTTCAGTACCAACTTGGTATCGAAGATGGTACTTTTGAGAAAACTACACTAGACTATACTTTACTATAACCAAACCTGATTAGACATGAGTATACTATACTGTTCAGTTTCTACATGTAACTACACTATTCTCTATTCTAAACGTTCTATAACTATACTTAGTACAACCAAACCTGATTAAACTGTTTATATTAAAAACAATACTGCTCCATAACTAGTTTACACTATACTATATAACCAGACTTTACTATGCTATATCATACTAAATTTAACTATTGTATAACTAGACTATACTTTTCTAATAGACTATTCTATACTTTATCATACTATACTCAAAATTTATTAGACTTTACATACTATAACTATTCTGCTCTATATCTAGACTATACTACGACTAAACTTACCTATACTGCATTGTCAAGTGTACTCTATACTACTACTTCTTGTACTGTAAAATAGTTGAGTTTCTTTCAGCTGACGCATCTTTCTTCTTGTTTAAGCCTGATCTGTTAGATTTCAGCTTTGGGCCATGTGTGTGTGTTTGACTGGTTTCCTCTGGTCTTCTATGAAAAGTGAGTGTGATGTGAGAGCAGCTGATTGGGGAACATCTAAACTCCTGTAGGTGTTTCCTGTGTGAGAAGAGTCACTGTAACCAGTGGCAACTCCCAGACTCTCTCCTCTCTCTGTTGCTGTGGGTGAATTACAGAAGCTGAAACACACACACACACACAAACATGTTTGAAATGCAAGTTTGAAATGATCACACACAGTATTATTGAGGGCGACGCACCACAACACACGTTTACGTAGAGAAACCGAGCTCAGTCAACCACACACATACAAAGAGAGGGAAAGCGGGCCGTTCTGTAATGTTGCTGTAAGGTTTTGGTTTTGAAACTGGGTCCACCCACTGGTGAGAGAAAAGAGGAGAGGCACAGAGGAGGGGTGTATGGAGAGAAAGACAGCGATAGAAATGAGTGTGTGGGCTATCACTCACTCACTCACTCACTCAGTTTAAAATAAGGACACATTGATCCACCCACCCTAACCCCACACACACACACACTGGAGCAGATACCTCAGCAGAAGAGTTTAGGTATCACAGCAGGCCACTCTCGGGCCTGATGGACTGACAGTTGGGTTGTAATGTGTGATGGCAGGAAGTACACATGATTGAGGAATTATCTCAGTGTTTGGTAGCTGCTGGTTATAGTATTGTGTCTGGATATTTTTTATGATAAAAATCACAGGTTTCCAGTGGCCGATAGGATCTACAGAGCAGTTGCAATGCTCTGTAGATCCTAATATAGAATGACAAACAACACATTTCACATAAGCTTTATTCCAAAATAGAGAGAAATGTTTACCATATATTACCAAAGACAGAGTCTTGACCTGGTAGGTAGTGCACATGCTGGACGACCCGAATTAACTCTAGATTGGATCATTTCACAATACGGTTCACCCAATTTTTGTTAATTTCTGTCTAATTCAGACTGTCACTATCAATAAAATACAATATAAAAAATATTAAATTATATTTATATAAAATATATATACAATATATTTATTATTAATAATATATACATTAAATGTACTTCATGCATTAAAGAAATGTATTTTAAAATTGAAACATATAATTAATAAACTTATTAATTTATATATATAAATGAATACGTTTATAAATTGTTTCAATTTTTAAAATAAAAATACATTTCTTTAATGTATATATATATATATATATATATGACACACAACTATATTATAAAAAATGCTAGTTATAAATTATATAAAATATTATATATAATATATTGTATACATTATATAATATGTAGTATACATTAAGTAAATAAATAATATATAGTATACAATAAATATATATACACACACTTTTTAAAATGTATTTATTTTTTTATAAAAAAAAGTACATTGTCATTTTTTATAAAAATAAATAAATAATATAAAAAATATTATAAAAGAATTATAAAAAAATGAATAAATACATTTTAAAAAGTATATATATATATATATATATATATGTGTGTGTGTGTGTGTGTGTGTGTGCGCATGTATTTTTTATATTGGTCCATCACTTCATATAACATGGCTTTCTGAGGCAAAAAGCTCAAACGGACTGCTGAATATCCAGTGCCATTATATATAATATAATATATATTACATACACACATATATATATATAACATACACACATATATATTTCAATTGAACTGTGTGTGTGAGAGCATGTGTGTGATATGCGCTTGCATTTTTTTGCATGGAGCGACATATGTGCATACAGTTGTGACTGATCACTATGAAAGCTTGCATCTTGTGTGTCTGTGTGTGTGTGTGTGTGTGTGAGCGCGCTTTGACAGACATCTGTCTCCTGTGCCCTGCAGCCTGGTTGGTTTTAATTAGGTAGAGCCAGAGGGCCCGAGGGCAGACAGGGGCTAGTCATAATCACTCACTCACACACACACACACACACACACACGGGCCAGCCTCCCCCTCACAATCCTCCACAAAAATGTCCTTTCAGAAGGAGCATCTCAAAAAACACAAAAAACACACACTCCATCTGTCGCAAACACGTGTGAGATCTGTGCTTTACATGCATGATTAGTTTGATTAATGACATATTAGGGGATGTACATTTCGGTACATTTGAGCTCGAGTGCTTAAGTGTCTGCCTTCAAGTGTGTCGCAACACCAGCACGATGCCATAGTCACCAACAGGATACTCCGGTTTTCCTTTAAGACACAACTTTCTGGGTTGAAGGCGTGTTAATTACAGAATAATTGCTGGAGTTAATTGGTTTCTATCATAATAATTGGTAATTCCTGGAGCTTAAACAGTAGAGTGTGATGTTAGCAATGCCTACGAATGCATGAACTAATAAAATGTACACCTTCAATACATTAGCAAAAAGCGTCTGGCAAATGCATAAATGTTAAATGCAGGGTGACCATATTTCTCATGGTGGAATACGGGACGGGTGAGCAAGGGGTGGGCAATATGACCATTTTATTTGTAATATGAGAAATTTTATTTCACGATAATTATATTATATTATATTATATTATATATAAAAGAAATTTACAAACATTACGACAAATACAATAGAGATACAAATTAAATAAACTTGTTTTTCAGATACAGTAGGTTTATCTATCATGTATACATTTAACATATTTTGTTGTTTGATTAACATTAATGACAGACAAATATTTAATTAGGCTACTGTCCCTTTAAGACCAAAATTATGAATGTAATATACTGACACATATCCTATTTTCACACACCTGTTTATGTCTACTTAAGCCATAACCGACTGCATTTACGTGAGATACTCCACACGATGGACATTTTGGCAACTATGTGTGCATGTGATCGCGCGCAAGGAAAGAGAGAGAGCGCGTGCGTGCAAAAGAGAGAGCCTTCTGGTGTGTGTCATTCAGCGTGATTCCGCCTATCCCGCCTTCACTAACGGCAAGTTAATCGATTTCTTAATAAGTTGGGACACTAAAAATAGATCTGAAATACGGGACTGCTCCGGGAAAAACGGGACGTCTGGTCACCCTAGTAATTGTGAATGTTTAATGTACGATTTAGCTTGTATACATTTCGATAGGCTTGCACAGCAAAACTATATTTCCTAGGGATTTTGGCCAATACCGATAACCGATAATTCTTTATATTTGAAAGCCGATAACTGATATATTGGCAGATAAATTTAAATCAAAATTTGTATATAATTTTTGAGAGCCTGATTACAAAAACAAAAGTCTCAGCATTAAAAGCCATGTCCCAAACACATAATTATAATGTTCTCATTATAATATTATGTAGTTTATATGACAGACTTGTGCTGCACATATTGAACTTAACTCTATTTTCATTTTTGAAGTGATTTTCAATCATATTTCAAGCAATTCAAAACCATCATGGAGAACAGTGTGCATCTGAAGTGTCTCAGCTGAAGTAAATAATCCATTATTTATCGGCTTTAATATATCGGACAAATTTTCTTATCAGGCTGATAACAATAACATTAAAAATTAGCATATATCAGCCGATGCCAATATGGTGGCCGATATATCGTGCATCCCTTTTCCCATCATGCTCTGAGGAATAGCACAATACACTGATAAAGCAATTAATGCTTGAATCATTATCGATATGTAGTTCACACTCACACACACAGACTGACAAGCCTGACTAAGACAAAAACACAGATAAAAAAACTTTCTTATCAGCGACATTTCCAAAAACGTTTACTGTTTCTCTGTTGTCTAAGTGTGTGTGTGTGTGTAGAAGAAACCAGATAACACAGATGAAGCTGACCAAAAGACACAACACATCCTGTAAAAACACGAGCTCATGTGTGGAGAGGTTCACAGATGACCTTGTTGCATATTTTGGGCTGTCTGTATGTGTGTGTGTGTGTGTGTGTGTGTGTGTGTGTGTGTGTGTGTGTGTGTGTGTGTGTGTGTGTGTGTGTGTGTGTCGTCCTTGGACGACTGTTTCCCACCCTAGTTGGTGGGTTTGTCTGTAAGTGGGCAGAGATGACAAATTTTTCCCACAAGGCCACACCCTTGAGCGCCAAAGCCCCCACTCCCAGAATACATCTGTGCACGGCGTCCCAAATTGCAAATCCAAAGGATTTAAAACTGATGAATTTAAGCATCAGATTTGATCACACACACACACGCCAGTATCAAGTTTTTGATGGAATTAAAGTTTTTGGTGCTTGACTATGTAAATGCTAGGGAGTTTTGGATGCCTGTGTGTTGCTATGATGTTTGGTGTGGTTGATACTCGAAAAATCACTTATTTAGTAAAGTACCAGCACAACTCTCTAAGACACACGGAATGAGGAATCATTCATGTCTGGATCACAAACGCTGCAGGACTTAGGTTTGATCTCATCATTAAACATATGAGCAATAGTAATAGAGTTCAAAAGTCGGGTTCCAGATGTAAAAACATTAATTTTCTCTATAGGGAAACTGATTTTTAAAGCTGCAGTCTGTAACTTTTTTTAGTTAAAAGTACATAACCAGCCAGTACTATCTCCTTACCTTAGCCCAATTCACAACGGTAAGCTTGTAATAATGTTTTATAATTCAGGTGGTACTGGTGGGTTTCCGCGGGAAATTCGAGCATGCCGCTGTTCATCTTTGCGTCATTACGTCACATCTGTTTACATGAAGGAGTCCCAGCTAGTAGGTTATATTATGTGAGGATGCTGCTGGTAGCAGATCATTTATAGCCTTTTCCTCACAGCAGCTGGAATAATTAAACTTATTTTGATGGCAGTTTGTACGGTATGACAAATTAACATTAGAGATTAGACTACAGAAATTGAAATCTACAGGTAACGCTAATACACACTAAATACATAGTCACGCAATGCTGAGAAAAAGTATAACAATAATAATAATTTGCATGGTTTTATGTGATATGAGCTAAGTGATCATTAGATTTAATCACCATTGGCAGCGCGATTTATTGTAATGCTTTTTTTCCTCAGTTAGAACAAAAGTGGCAGATTTGTTACTTGTTCAGATGACACTGTCCGGTGAAAATTCTTATTTTGGTCACATTTCCAAGACGTAGAATCTGTGATTCTGAAGTACAGTATCCTCACTGATGTGGTGACATTAGATTCATCCGCGCTGAGGAGCCGTGCCAATGCACAACCCACGTAAAGATGAAAATTCCCAAATAACTCCAATTGCAGGTTTTGGACAGAGATGGCGACAAAGAGGCAAAACTTACGGACTGCAGCTTTAACGATAACTTTTTAAAAAAAAAAGCCTTACTGTGAGCTACGAGGTTGTTAATCAATAGTATTTGCTTCTGTTGAAGCCATCAGCCCGCATTATTTCAACAGTTTTAACAGTGGAATTCCTGGTGAAAAACTACATTACCCATGATTCTGTACAGAAAATTCCACCAATCAGAGAGTCGAAACAAGCAAAAACCACCAAAAGATCTCTTATATATGGGTATTATTATCCTTATATATATATATATATATATATATATATATATATATTATTCAACATTTTTATATGCAGTTTCATATTTCTCCATCATTTTAATTCGATTATGCTGTTTGCAATGCTTCATGGGATTGTAGTTCTTTCCCTTACTAAAGAAAGTACACAGTCTTGTAGATTTGTCTTTTTGTCAAATTTTCAAGAACTAATCATAGTTTGAAACCATTTTATGATTCTCCTTGTAGCTGGTTGTCTTGGTTCTTGGCTTATAACGCTTTAACAAAAGACAATTTTGAAATCCCTATGGGAGAAATAAATGGAAAAAATACTTCCAGAACCAACGGCACTGAAAAAGTGGCCAAGCGTTAATGCACTCTATAGAGATGCTCTCCTCAGCAAACTAGAAAGAAAGAAAGAAACATCTGACCTTACCTGAAATGAGGCATCACGGGGTCAGCAAACACACAAGGGTTTGTCCGAGACGAACGTCAGTCGTGGTTCTGAATGTGTCTCGTCTTCGTCTGACTGCTGCTGTACAAAAACAACACATTAGTTCTCACTGCATTTTGACTGATTCAGAAGACGTCTGAGAAATTTGATTCTAAACAGGGTTACTAAAACTTTAAAAAAAAAACATTTGTGTTACTAGAAATAAAAAAAATAAATTAATTTAGTTTGACATGAAGTACTAAAATAACGAAAACTTTAAAAAAAATGAATAAAAACTATAGACATATTTAAAAAATTTATTTTATTTTTTTTTTGTTTTTTTTACAAAAACACAATGCCATAGAAGAAACATTTTTAGTTCCTTTCAGCCATCAGTTCTTAAGAGAACCCCCCTTTTTTTTTTCTTAGTGTGAAAAACATTTCAATATTCTAAAGAACCCTTTTCCACCGTAAAGAACCTTTTGTACAACTAAAAGGTTCCATAGATGTTTAAGGTTCTTCATGGAACCTTCAATGCCAATAAAAGAACCTTTATTTTTAAGAGTAAAAACGAAATCAGAAAATATAACTACTAATTCAAAACATTAATAATAACCTATAATAATATCTCAAATATACTAAAATGACATTTTCAAAAGAGTGACAGAAAACCTCAGCCAAAACAAAGTTTTACCCATGCAGGTTTGATTTAATGCGTCATTGCGTTATTTTCAACATGTGTCAAGCACAATTCATAACACCACACAAATACCTGTCACATTCTCAGTGTCGTCACAAACTACTTTTCAGGGTGAAAAAAAATATATTTTTTTTGTAGTTCTTTAGAAAACCACTGATGTTCTGATAACCTACAATGACTTTAGAACTGTCCAAAAATGTTCCTTTAAAAGAGAGTTCTCTTTTTTTACCCTGAAAAGCAATTTGTGACGACACTGAGAACGCAACAGGTACTTGTGTTGTGTTATGAGTTATTTATTGTGAGCATATAAAACACTGTCTAATACAGGAATCTGTTTTAACGAACAAATAGAATCATCTGTTTGAGGTTCCTATGACAACTAACTGACAACTAATCTTACATTCGTCACATTCTCAGCAGCACAAAGAAGTCTATCTCAATCATATTTTACCCAGAATCCCCTAGTTAAACGCTGGCTTTGGTATAAAGTAACTGTGCTTGTTAAAAAGCAGGTCATGATCAATCTGTCATGAATTACATAACTAGGTGGATTCTTGATGTCATTAAGGAAATCCTGTCCGTGTTAAAGCGTCGAGTCATGATTTAAAGAGACAGACGCGGCGGGAAAATGTCACAGTGCCAAAAAACACAAACGAGAGAGTCTGTAATAGTTTTATGGCTCTTGAAACAATAGATTGTAAGGAAACACACTCCCTCTCTCTCTTTTCACACAAAGACTATTTCTGAAAAAGTTTCTGTACATCTCACAATCCAAACATGAGCCATTTTAAATTTCACACTGATTTTAGCTCAAGTTCAATTTTGACTGAACAAAAGAGATCTTTTCTATTATCCTTGATAAGAGAGATTTTGTTACAAAATGGTGGTAAAATGAGATCACATTCAAAGAAAACTGAAAGACATTACATTAAAATACAAATAAACTAAATGAAACATTGACAGAGCACTAATTGGCTGTGAGTTTGTTATAGGACGACATGGTCCATCTTTTCAACGTCCAGAAGATCATAAACATTCATTAGATACATGCATGATATATGCCAAGTTTTACATAACCAGAGGTATATCTAATAATCTAAAGCCTTTTTCACGCTGCAGGGTTCACACCACACGCTTGACTTTTTTCCTTTAATCGCATCTTTCTTGTTCTTTTTAGGAGTTTAGAAATATTTAGAAATGTTTTGTTTCACCCAGACACAATTACTATAATTGAGCGTTAATTAGCTTTTTTTAAACATTTGCTTTTATTACTTTTGCACAGTTGTACCACAAAATATGCAACACATTTAACTACACTACTTATGGAAAATACTTATGATATATTATAACTTATGGAAACAAAATAACATGTATAGAATTTAAAAAAAAAATGTACAGTGTGTGCATGTGTGTGTATCTCTCTCTCTACATTATATATAGAGAAAATGTATGAGTAAACTATATATTAAAAATCAAAGAAAATGTATGATTAAAATATATATATATATATATATATATATATATATATATTAATTATTAAACATTATGAAGAAAATGTATATGATTAAACTATATATGTACTAAAAATTATATTATATAATTTTTAATATGTATATATATATATATATATATATGTATATATATATATATATATATATATAAAATCATATACATTTTATATATATATATATATATATATATATATAAAGAAAATGTATTTTATTCAAATATATTATATACATTCTTAAAAATAAAGGTTCTTTATTGGTATTCATGGTTCCATAAAGAATCTTTAACATTGATAGAATCTTTTCATTCCACAAAAGGTTCTTTAAAGTGGAAAAAGGTTCTTCAGATTAAAATGTTCTTCAAACTAAGAAATAAAAATGTTTCTTTAAGAATTGTTCGCTGAAAGGTGCTTCTATGCCATCGCACAAAAAAATTGTGTATATTAAAAAAAAAATTATATATATAACAATTAGAGTAAAAACTGCTGTCTGGATGAACTAATGTACTCTTCACACAAGTGTGAGTATAAGTTTACAAGTTAACTAACTGATTAGCCGTCTACCTCTGGTTTCAGTTTCAGCGAAGGGAAATTGAACAGCCCTGTTGAGGAACATGCAGTCTGAGCGGCAATATGGGTCAAACCACACGTATAAAACAACCAACTTCTAATTAACTAGAGAGTCGTAACGTCTCAATTCTGGCATTATATAAAGTGTCATTTAATTAAATCTGACCTGTGCCAAGTTCAGTGACATACTATATTCAGCAGAAATATGCATACTACCATACTACTCTTCCTTTTGCTGCATTATATGACGCTTGTGTTCATTTAGTATCACTTACTGTATATACTATTATAGTTTTTGTTAATATTTTGAATTAGATTTTTTTAAATATATTTTCCATTTTCATTTTAGTTAAAATTTTAGTATTTTTTTTTTTAAATATGTCTATATAGTTTTTTATATTATTTTTGAAATTTAAAATAAGAAATGCTGCCTTGGCAACTAGCTGATTTAAATTAAGGTTTTTTAAATATTTCATTTAAAGCAATTAAATTTTTTTTTTTATGTTTTTAGCTTAGTTAACAATACTAACCCTGGTGTACAGCAAGCAATTTTTTCTGCATGCATAAAATACGTACTACATTTGCCAAAATGTATACATTGAAGCTTGCTCTGGTCGTATGCTACATGTTGGCAAGTATTAATTTCAACTTGCAATATCTCTTTCTTGACTCATCAAATGAGTTTGTCAAATGTTTAAATAAAATTGAATGAAAAATTCACAATAACTGTTTTATTTTTAATCTAAAACTGCGCCACTAGCCGAATTAAATCCATTTAGGTTATGCGACAACATGTTTTTAAAAAATAAAATAAAATAAAAGACCATATACAAAGTATATTATATTTAGTAAGCAGTAAGCAAGAAGAGTAGTATGCTATTCTGAACTTCAGGTCCTCTACCTTCCTCTAATTCATCCTCTGCATATATAGAACTGGTACTTTTCTCTTTCTTCCCATTTGTGCCCAAGTTTGAGTTGCAAATCCTTCACGAATAAAACTAAAAATTCATTTTGTCTGACCCCAAATCAGAGGGTTTGTGCACCATGGGCTTTATTACATACTGAGCTTAAACTGTGTTGTGGAGGAGGATGGGTATTATTATCCTGAGCTTCCCACCCAGCTATAAAAACTACATCGCCGCTCTAGAGTAGATCCACCTCCTCTCTCTCTCTCTCTCTCACTCTCTCTCTCTCTCCTCCTTCCTGTCAGCGTCCACACAAACCTCTCAGTCTGTCCGCGTGTGCCGTTGTTTTGGGCTTGTAGTTGGATGCTCGTCTGTGCGTTTTTGTGAATGGAGAGGAGCCGCTCGGGCAGACAGGATGGACAGACGTCTTTGTGTCCCTCAGAGACGGAGATGAGACCGGCTCGGGTCTGAGACGACACTTAGTCCTGGAATAAATCACACACATACATTTACACACACCTGAGGATCTGCACGGGTGAGTGCGTTACTGCTAAAATCACCTGTTTTCAAGAGTTGTGCATGTGGGAAAGTGTGCCTCAGCGCGTGTTTGAGTGAGAACGCGCAAAAAATTTGAGTCTGCGGCTGACGTGTGCGTACGTACAAGCTGTTTATGTTTGTTTGTACGTGTCCGTCTGCATCTCAGGTATAGAACAGCATGTCTGTGGGCAGTAATTTGATGACTCACGTAATTATTTGGGCCATTCTTTAGATGTCGTCTCCAGAAAATGAGCGTGTGTAGTTTTGGCCTCACTGTAAACGCAAACTAACACAAACAAGTAATGACACAGCAAATCGACAATTACAGCAGACACCGCTGACTCTGATGTGTGACAGCAGCGTGGCAAACAGTTTAAAATTACTTTACGTCATTTACTTTACAGGTTGTGCTCACACTTTATGACAAAGTGCACAATTTAATTTCTCATGATCTAAACAGATGATCGACCCAAATCATGTTCATTGTAACAAACGGTTTTTATATCATCATCAAAAGTTTAAAAACATTAAGGTTTAGTCTAAAGTAGTCTCTTAATCTCACCAAAGCTTATCAAAAATACAGTAAAAACAGTAATATTGTGAAATATTTTTACAATTTAAATGAACTGGTTTCTATGTGAATTTATATTAAAATATAATTTATTCCTGTGATCAAAACTGAATTTTCAGCATCATCACTCCAGTCTTCAGTGTCACATGATCCTTCAGAAATCATTCTGATGATTTGCGCTCATGAAACATTTCTGATTATTATCAATGCTGAAAACAGTTGTGCTGCTTCATATTTTTATGGAAACTCGCATGGATTCCTTGATGAATAGAAAGTTCAAAAGAATAGCATTTATTTTCAGCATTTAATTAATGTGCCTTTGCTGAATAATTTATTTATTTATTTATTTATTTTTTTAAATCGCACTTACCCCAAACTTTTGAATGGCAGTGTATTGTGATTTCCAAAAAAAAAAAAATAATTAATAATAATAATAATCAGCATATCAGCAAATCAGCATATTAGAATGATTTCTGAAGGATCATGTGACACTGAAGACTAATAAGTAATGATGCTGAAAATTCAGCTTTGAATCAGAGGAATAAATTACATTTTAACATATATTCACATAGTAAACAACTATTTTACATTATAATAATATTTCAGATTTTTTCTTGTATTTTTAATCAAATAAATGCAGCC